>NC_090030.1:4018454-4318454 GCF_037176765.1 Anolis sagrei
TGAATAAACATAACAGTTTAAATAATGTACCAGTAAGACCTTCTCATGGACCACCATGAGAATTTCGAGGGGGGGGCTGAAGCCCCCTCAAGAACCCCCCCTCCCCTGGCTACATGCCTGAGTGTGTTAATTTAACAAATTACTACATCCCTGAGGGAATTTGTTAAAGGGAATTTGTCGAGGAAAAAGTGGGATATAAATAAACAGAAGGAGGAAGGAAGAAGAACGAGAAGGAAGGAAGGAGAAGGAGAAGAAGTAGATCGAGATGGAGTAGGCAAAGGAGATGGAGAAGGAGATGGAGTAGGCAAAGGAGATGGAGGAGATGGAGTAGGCAAAGGAGATAGAGAAGGAGATGGAGTAGGCAAAGGAGATGGAGAAGGAGATGGAGTAGGCAAAGAAGATGGAGAAGGAGATGGAGTAGGCAAAGGAGATGAAGAAGGAGATGGAGTAGGCAAAGGAGATGGAGGAGATGGAGTAGGCAAAGAAGATGGAGAAGGAGATGGAGTAGGCAAAGAAGATGGAGAAGGAGATGGAGTAGGCAAAGGAGATGAAGAAGGAGATGGAGTAGGCAAAGTAGGTGGAGAAGGAGATGGAGTAGGCAAAGGAGATGGAGAAGGATATAGAGAAGGAGATGGAGGAGTAGAAGAAGAAGGATATGGAGAAAGAGATGGAGATGGTGATGGAGGAGGAGAAGTAGAAGGAGTGAATCACAGGAAAGTGATTTTGTTTATATAACTCACACAGCTAGTGGCTGTCTTTATCAACACATTACTTTTGAAATGTGTTTGTTAGACTCTCATTGCCAAAACAGTGGCTATAAAATGCACAGAGCTGGTGTGGATGAAGGTAGCCTTAGACCATATGAACCAAAGTCATGGGTTGTTGCAAATTCATTCAGAGAACCCAGAGCAAACAATGACTTTGAGTCTGTGTCAGTTGTTCAATCACTTCTGAGACCGAACTTGCAGCAACTATTCACAGCATGTTCCCATATTTTACAGACTCAGGCCACCTGGAGACATGGGGATGGCACTAACTATTCCTCCCTGCCCCCTCCCCTAGTTTTGTTGGTGCATTCTTGGGAAGCCCTGGTCCTTGAGCGCTCTAGCTGGAGGTCGGCTGTGACCAGCAGTGCTGCAGAATTCGAAGAAGCATGAATGGAGGGGCAAAGGCAGAAACATGCCAAGAGGAAGGCACGTCAAGCCAACCCTGACTGGGACCACCTTCCATCATGTGGATCAAGAATTGGGCTCCACAGCCACCTACGGACCCACCACCAAGACACCACATCTGGAAGACAATCCTTGAGCTATGAGGGATCACCTAAGTAAGTAAAGTATTACATTCAAAAATAAAAGCAAACACAGTCATGGGAAAATAAACATCCATAGCTTTTCTGGATTGTATAAATCATGAAAATCCATGGATCACTCTTTAAAAAGAGAGGTGTTCCTCAGCATTTCGTTGTCCTGATGCGTAACCTGTACTCAGAACAAAAAGCTCCCATTAGGAAAGAACATGGAGAAGCAGAATGGTCCCCATTTGGCGAGAGGGTCAAGCAAGATTGCATTTTATCACCCTATCTATTTAATTTGTATGCTGAACATCATATCAGCAAGATGACGCTCTGCGGAAAGAGGCATGAAAATTGGAAGAAGGAACACGAACAATTTAAGATGTGCAAAAGGCATCATACTTCTAGCAGAAAATAGCGAATACTTGGAACAACTACTGAAGAAAGCCAAGGAAGAAAGGGCAAAGGCACTGTTATTGCTAAATATTAAGAAAACAGAAGTAACTAAAAGAGAAGTCTGGGTTGTGACGCAGGACCAAGTTGTAGCGCAGCTGGTTGGGAGTCAGCTGCATTAAAATCACTACTGACCAAAAGTCATGAGTTCAAAGTCAGCTCGGCATCAGAGTAAGCACCCAACCATTTGTCTAGCTTGCTGTCAACCTCTGCAACCCGAAAGACAGTTGCATCTCTCAAGTAGGAAATGTAGGTGCCGTTTATACAAGGATGCTAATTTAACTAATTTACAATGCCATAAAAAACTTTCTAGCAGCATGCAGAGAATGAGGAAGTACCCCATCGGGTCACAAGTGGATGGTGAAGCGACAGCTCCTCCGGTGGCTGGAATTCAAAAAGCATACCCTCATGAAACTGGAAAGTTAAATAGCCTCTGTGTGTCTGTCTATATATGTTGTTGTTGCACTCCAGGATAGGAAAAGCCCTCTGACTGTAAACACCACACCGTCGATTGGAAAACAATCCTTTTATTGAAGATAGTTAAAAAGCAGCAAGTAAAAAGCACTTTAAAGAAATAGGTAAATCCCATTAGGTAAGAAGATAAGCAGGAGCAAAAATACTCCAGGGTAAAGTTCAGCAAAATCCATAAAAACAAAGTCCACACTTCTCTAAGTATAATTCAGGAAAAAGGAAACATTAATCCAAGGCATGAATAGGCATTCAAACAATCCAAGAATCCAAACCATGAAATAAGAAATACTTAGACAAGAATCTTCCAAGCAAGGCTTCCATAAAACAAGGATGAGAACTACTCTTATAGAATCATAGAATCATAGAATCAAAGAGTTGGAAGAGACCTCATGGGCCATCCAGTCCAACCCCCTGCCAAGAAGCAGGAATATTGCATTCAAACCACCCCTGACAAATGGCCATCCAGCCTCTGCTTAAAAGCTTCCAAAGAAGGAGCCTCCACCACACTCCGGGGCAGAGAGTTCCACTGCTGAACGGCTCTCACAGTCAGGAAGTTCTTCCTCATGTTCAGATGGAATCTCCTCTCTTGTAGTTTGAAGCCATTGTTCCGCATCCTAGTCTCCAAGGAAGCAGAAAACGAGCTTGCTCCCTCCTCCTCCCTGTGGCTTCCTCTCACATATTTATACATGGCTCTCATCATGTCTCCTCTCAGCCTTCTCTTCTTCAGGCTAAACATGCCCAGTTCCCTAAGCCGCTCCTCATAGGGCTTGTTCTCCAGACCCTTGATCATTTTAGTCGCCCTCCCCGGACACATTCCAACTTGTCAATATCTCTCTTGAATTGTGGTGCCCAGAATTGGACACAATATTCCAGATGTGGTCTAACCAAAGCAGAATAGAGGGGTAGCATTACTTCCTTAGATCTAGACACTATGCTCCTATTGATGCAGGCCAAAATCCCATTGGCTTTTTTTGCCGCCACATCACATTGTTGGCTCATGTTTAACTTGTTGTCCACGAGGACTCCAAGATCTTTTTCACACATACTGCTCTCGAGCCAGGCGTCCCCCATTCTGTATCTTTGCATTTCATTTTTTCTGCCAAAGTGGATTCCAAAGTGGATTCTTGATTCCAACAATGCTTCATCTGACTATATATTTCATACTTGGAACTTTTATCCCCTCGCTAAGCTATTCCATGCACTTAGGAATTGGTTTCATTTTACTTGAGATCCCCTTATCTTTTTCTGTCTGAGCCTGGCAGACCACTGAAGGCACTGTTCGGCCTGTCTGTTTTGACTAATTTCCTCTCGCCTATCTATTTGCTCATTAACTTTTGCAGCTAGGCCAGGTGCTGAGTTGTTTTCAAGCCCCAAATCCTGGGAACTCTCTGGTAACAATTCAGGGAGCACACTATTATCCCCACACCCTTCAGGGACATTCTCATGGGAAACTACACTTTGCACAGGGGTCTCCTGGTCCTTCTCTGCATCAGTATCATTGACCAAACTATTGCCATCTTGAAATTCATTGGCATCACTTCCCACATTCAAAGCACCCGGATCCCGAAACACAATCACAGGCAGAACTCCAACAGTTGTGTGTCTATAGCATTGAATGTTTGCCATGTATGTGTGCAATGTGATCCGCCCTTAGTCCTCTGTGTGGTGAGAAGGCTGGAATATAAATACTGTAAATAAATAAATAAATAATTAAATAAGTCTATAGATAACTTCTTAAAGGATTAGGAACCTTTCTTGTTTTGGATCAAAAGGATGAAAATATTCAGATGCCTATGGGATTTGACAATTAAAATAAGACTATTGTAGTCAAGAGGTAGAAAAGATTACTGACTTCATATAATAAGGAGACGGCGGCTAGCTGATTATAGAGCAATGTCTTGGTGGGGATAAACAGCAGGAAGTCTCCTCTCGTAAGAAGAAGAGAGGATAATAAGTTGGCCGTGGAGTTCTGCACTTCTGAATGCAGTCCTATTTCACGTCCACCTGCAAGTGCCAATTTCCTGGGCTCTGCTTGCCTTTTTCCGAGGTGATAAGATAAAAGGTTAGCAGTTTATGCTTCCCACAGGGCACTGAGCATGACTTGGCAGAATAATTAAAAGCCAGCTGAGCAGATTTGTGGGGCAATTCTATCTAAAGAGATATGGAAGTTTGGGAAGTTCTGAAGCCCTCCTCTCGCATATCTTGTGAGATGAAGACCTGTTTTTCAAATGGCATGAAATAAAGGTGCGTGAAAATTTATTTCACGCGTCTTTGCTAAGTGCCACTTCTTCTTCCTTTGCTTCCTCCTCCTTTTTGACATTTTAATCAATTTTTTTTGTTTTTACATCAAGTGGAACCACATTCTTTTCCGTCTGTCTTGCGGCTGCTCTTTGGGAGCAATCTGCAATATTTAAAAATTGTCAAGGAGAGTGCCTCGTGTCTTTCCCCAATTAGGAAAGAAACAGATTGTAATTTGAGGAAGTATAATTCATGGTGAACATATGCATATAAAGAAACCCTTTATAACAGGCATGGGCCAACTTAGGTCCTCCGGGTGTTTTGAACATCTATAATTCCTAAAAGCCTCAGGCCCCTCCCTTCCTTCTCCATCTTCATCTTCATCTTCATCTCCATCTCCTTCACCTACTCCATCTCCATCTCCATCTCTTTTTCCCTCTCCTTCTCCTAGTCCTCTCCTTCTCCTTCCCCATCTCCTTCACCTACGCCATCTTCATCTCTTTCTCCATCTCCTTTCTCCTTCTCCTACTTCATCTCCTTCTCCTAGTCCTCTCCTTCTCCATCTCCTTCACCTACTCCATCTCTTTCTGCATCTCCTTCTCCATCTCCATCTCTTTCTCCATCTCCTTGTCCATCTCTTTTGCCTACTCCATCTCCTTCTCCTCCCCTTCTCCCTCTCCCTCTCCTTCTCTTCTCTATCTCCTTCGCCAATCCATCTCCATCTCTTTCTCCTTCTCCTAGTCCTCTCCTTCTTCTCCTCCTTCTCCATCTCCTTTGCCTACTCCATCTCCATCTCCTTCCTTCTCTTAGTCCTTAAAAAAAAAGGAAAAAGGAAAGGACTGAGGCTGTTAGGAATTATGGAAGTCCAAAACACCTGGACGGCCAAAGTTGGCCCATGCCTGCTTCATAAAGTCCTTATGCCTTGATCCTTCTTTGGTTTTTCAAAAAGAGGAATGCACAGACAATGCATTCTCATGAGGCTACAACCAGTCATTAATGAGATCCAAGTTCTGCTGCATCCTTTAGTGAATTGGGCCAACTTGGACCAGGTTTAGATCTGGTGGGGTTAGTTCATTTCTGGAGTAGAAGTGAAGTTGTAGAATGAATGAAGCCAACTTGGACATTAAGATACCAACGACAACACAGCACAACAAAATAAAACTTTGGGCCCTTCCACAAAGCCCTCTATCCCAGAATATCAAGGTTGAAAATCCCACAATATCTGCTTTGAATTGGGTTATCTGACTCCACATTCAGATAATATGTGGTTTCCTGCCTTAGTATTCTGGGATATAGGGCTGTGTGGAAGGGCCCTCAATTTTCTCAATGGAAATGAAAACACTCTTTTATAGATTGACTTTTCATGCTAAAACCCATAATAGCATGGCAGGTTAAACTGCTAGTTGGAGGAGTAGCTGCTGAGCAAAGGGTTAGCTGTTCAAAGCTGTGAGTCAGGGTGAGCTCCAGACTGTCAGCACTAGCATCTGCCAACCTAGCATTTTGAAAGCATGCAATGCGAGTAAAACAATAGGTACTGCCTTGGTGGGAAGGTAAAAGGGCACCCCATGCAGACATGCTGGCAAAAGGTTTGGAGATGTCTACGGACAGCAGGCTCCTTGGCATGGAAAATAGAACATGAGCACCTCTCCAGGGAAGGAATTGAGTATTTCCTCCAGACGCCGGAGATGGAAAAAAAACGGGAATGCCTTTACCTTGTTTGTGTATCATATGTCATTGTTTGTTGTGTAAAAGGCATTGAATGTTTACCTTATATGTTTAATGTAATCCGCTCTGAGTTCCTCTGGGGAGATAAAGCAGAATATGAATAAAGTGTATTATTATTATTATTATTATTATTATTATTATTACTATTACTATTATTATTGGGATGACTTTTGCATTTTCTAAACATGCTAATAAGTTTAATTATAGTGAGCAAATTCAGTTTGCTATGAGAAATAATACTGAAGTTGTAACAATACTACCGACACATAATGCATCACATCACAAAACCTAGATGTGCTACCGAAAAACAAAACACAGATTTGAGATCAGCATCAAAAATGTATCTAGTCAACCACAATTCATGACTGGGGCAAATAAATTCACCAGGGCTCTCCAATCAAATTGTTTATTGGGATGGATTTGGTGAGTTACATGATCCTACCCAGCTTTTTGTTCAGTTGCTAAATTTAGTTGTTAGGAGCAGATCATGACTTGAAGGAGATGTGGGGAGGATGCTGGCTCCTGATTGACACCTGAATGTTGGTCTCGGAGGGCCCGCCCACACTCCACAATTATACTGCTATGATTGGAATTTGACTGCCATGGCAACATCCTGCTATTTGAGGTTCAGGGAGGAGTATTTAGAAACATCAGCCTGACAGGGCATTTTAGTACTGAGTCACATTGTGATATTTGGTGTGAGTGCTCAAATGAGAACCAGTTGTTCCCCTTGGTTCAAAGATCAAGGGTCTTTACTTGATCCTGTTCAAGAAAGGCCAAGAAATATTAGGCAAGGATGAAATAACTTTATGTAGTCCATTATAGAGCAATGAGGGAGGCATCATTGGAGCCCCAGGTCTCGGCGGTGACCAGGGGAGCATTTGCACAGCTCAGGCTCGTGCGCCAGCTGCGCCCGTACCTCGGGAAGTCTGACTTGGCCACGGTAGTCCACGCTCTGGTTACATCCCACTTAGACTACTGCAACGCTCTCTACGGGGGTTGCCCTTGAAGATGGCCCAGAAGCTTCAACTGGTCCAGCGTGCGGCAGCCATGTTATTAACAGGAGCGGGACGCAGGGAGCATACAACGCCCTTGTTGTACCAGCTCCACTGGCTGCCGATTTGCTACCGGGCTCAATTCAAGGTGCTGGCGTTGGCCTATAAAGCCCTAAACGGTTCCGGCCCAAGATACCTATCTGACCACATCTCAGCCTATGAGCCCACGAGGACTTTGAGATCGTCCGGGAAGGCTCTGCTCTCGATCCCGCCTGCGTCACAGGCACGCCTGGCGGGGACGAGAGACAGGGCCTTCTCGGTGATGGCTCTTCGGCTGTGGAACGCCCTTCCCGTGGACATCAGACTGGCGCCCTCCCTTATGACATTCCGCAAGAAACTAAAGACGTGGCTGTTCGAGAAGGCATTCGAACAAGAAGTGCAATAATTGGGAATGACGATAGGAATGGAACAACGGAAAACGATATTGGATTGTGGCTTAACGATGAGACGACGCGAATGACTTTTTTGTATTTTGGTATTATTGATATTGAGATTGTTGATGTTGTTGATGACGATGTTTTGATATTGCTAGTTGTTAGATTATGTCTTGTAATTTGCACCTTATTCTCTACATGTTGTACACCGCTGTGAGTCGCCCCTGGGCTGAGAACAGCGGTCTATAAACACAGTAAATAAATAAATAAATAAATAAATAAATAAATAAATCATTCAAAAACATCCAGGGACAAAGAAACTAAGTGTTAGACCCTTTGAGTTACTCCTCAATAACTTCATAGTCAAAAGGTCCGGTCCAGTGGTCAAATGCTGAGAGTTTAATAAACAAAGTCCAGGGATCAAGAGTCCATACCGTAGTCAAAAACCAGTCCAAAGGTTCACGGTTCCAGGAATACAGGAGACAGGTCAAGATACTGAAAAATCCAACAGACCTGGGGGAAAAACCAGCAGCATCCACCACCAAAATGCAACAGATACTTTTCTCCCAAAGATCAGTCTCAAGGTTAGTTCCTTAAATCCAGTAACACCCAGCTGCAACCCATCTCCTGCACACCTCCACCCTTAATTGCTTTCACCCATGAGCTCCCACTTACAGATTACCAAACCCTCTAGAACTAATACATTAACCCTTCCACCACCAACCATCAACTGCAGAACATATGACATTGGACTGAGTTGTGGCGCAGCTGGAGTCAGCTGCATTAAAATCACTACTGACCGAAAGGTCATGAGTTCAAAGCCAGTCCTGGTTGGAGTAAGCTCCTGACCATTTGTCTAGCTTGCTGTTGACCTTAGCAGCCCGAAAGACAGTTGCATCTGTCAAGTAAGAAATTTAGGTACCACTTATCCAGGGAGGCTAATTTAACTAATTTATGACAGCATAAAAATCTCCAGCAGCATGTGAAAGAATGAGGAAGTACTCCATTGGTGTCACAAGTGGACAGTGAAGTGCTGGAATTTCGATGGCTGGAATTCAAACAAAGCCTCATGAAGCTGGGAAGTTAAATAGCCTCTGTGTATGTTGTATGTCTATGGCATTGAATGTATGCCATGTATATGTGCATTGTGGTCCGCCCTGAATCCCCTGTGAGGTGAGAAGGGCAGAATATAAATACTGTAAATAAATAAATGAAATAAATAAATCTGTGAAAGAAACATAGAGGCATGATATGTATTGAAGGCATGGAATGGAATGAATCCCACCAATGTCAAAATGACATCTCTGAGATAAAGGCTGACTGTTCCCAATGGGTCTTGAATTATGGACAACATGAAGCCTTGGAGGAACTGTGCCATCCAATCTCGGAGCAATTATGAGCTTGAAGAGCTGTTATGCGCTCAGAAGGTACTTGAGACCTGACAACATGGAAACTAGAGAGATACTTAGAGGAGCTGATAGTCTGGATGCCTTTCCAGACATGTGGCTAATGTTAGCTGAACATTGGTTAGTTTCCAACACAGTATATATCAGGATTGGCTCTAAGCATTGATGAACAGCTGGCTGATTTCTGGAAATGTGATTGAGATACAATATGGATTGGGAAAATATGACATAAATGTGGTTGCATTCCATTGCGAAGATAACATATCCTCAGAAGAAACTATGGGTTGACCTGGAGTTTTAGACAAGCTCCTAAATCAGTGGTTCTCAACCTTTTTCATGCCACAATCCCTTAATGCAGTTCTTCATGTTGTGGTGACCCCCAACCATAACCATATTTTAGTTACTTCTTCACAACTGTCAGTTGGAGCCTCCGTTGGCGCAGGGTTAAACCCCTGTGCCAGCAGGACTGAAGACCGACAGGTCACAGATTCAAATCCGGGGAGAGGCGGATGAGCTCATTCTATAAGCTCCAGCTTCTCATATGGGGTCATGAGAGAAGCCTCCCACAAGGATGATAAAAACATCAAATCATCCGGGCGTCCCCTGGGCAACGTCCTTGCAGACGGCCAATTCTCTCACACCAGAAGCGACTTGCAGTTTCTCACGTTGCTCCTGACATGACAAAAACAACAACAACAACAACAAAAACCTGTCAGTTTGCTACTGTTATGAATCGTTATGTGAATATTGATATGCAGGATGTATTTCCATTCACTGAAACAAACTTGGCACAAATACCCCATAGGTCCAAATTTGAATATTGGCGGGGTTGGGAGGGGGATTGATTTTGTCATTTGGGAATTGTAGTTGCTGAGATTTATAGTTCATCTATAATCAAGGAACATTCTGAACTCCACCAATGATGGAATTGGGCCAAACTTGACACACCGAACTCCCATGACCAACAGAAAATACTGGAAGTGTTTAGGGGGCATTGACCTTGAGTTTTGGAATTGTAGTTCACCTACATCCAGAGAGCACTGTGGACTCAAACAATGGTGGATCTGGACCAAACTTGGCACAAATACTCAATATGCCCAAACATGAACACAAATGGAGTTTGGGGAAAAATAGACCTCGACATTTGGAAGTTGTAGTTGCTGGGATTTATAGTTCACCTACAATCAAAGAATATTCTGAACTCCACCAATGATGGAATTGGGCCAAACCTGACACACCGAAATCCCATGGCCAACAGAAAATACTAGAAGTGTTTGGGGGCCATTGGCCTTGAGTTTTGGAATTGTAGTTCACCTACATCCAGAGAGCACTGTGGACTCAAACAATGGTGGATCTGGACCAAACTTGGCATGCATACTCAATATGCCCAAACATGAACACAGATGGAGTTTGGGGGGAAATAGACTTCGACATTTGGAAGTTGTAGTTGCTGGGATTTATAGTTCACCTACAATCAAAGAACATTCTGAACCCCACCGATGATAGAATTGGGCCAAACTTCTGACACAGAACCCCCATCACCAACAGAAAGTACTGTGTTGTCTGATGGTCTTTGGTGACCCCTCTGACACCCTCTCATGACCCCCTCCCCGGGATCCCGACCCCCAGGTTGAGAAACGCTGCCGTAAATTTTCTTAGTCCAAGGCTAATTTTTGATGGTTTAACCCAGGGATAAGCACCAGAATTTGCAGAGTATCATGAAGATAGCCTGAAGTGACTGCACAATGAAAGAGGGCTATTAAGCCCATGTAGATGAGTCCAAGACTTCTGCTTTTGGAGTACACATTCTGAAGCTTAGCTATAGATTTGACCTCAATAGACTAAACACAACTGTATGTATGTGTATATTAAACAGATTAGCACCACATCAGCTATGCAGTTATCTGGGTAACAAAGTAAGTAATTATCAAGCGTCATTCTTTAGGGAATGTGATTAAAGGAATAGCAATGGTTTTCAGTGTATTAAGGATCTGCACTGCTTGCCTCTCTCTCTCTCTCTCTCCTTCAGACACATACAATGCCTTTCCTTATTGTTTTCCCCCCTATATACACCACACTTCAATGAATTCTCTGGCATTCTAATTGCTTGGCTTTTGCGGAGATACCATATCAAGCAATCAGTGTTAATGCAGCAAAAAGCAAGCTCCCTTGTGCCTCTACAAAGCCAATTTAAAATATTTCCAGAATGCACTTTTTTTGAATTATATCCCCCCTCCGTGTTATTGCCGATAACATTTTGATTTAAATAATATTGCCTGAGGTACACTTTAGTTTGATCTCAAATTGCTGCTCGACTCTATCAGCTAATTCCGTGGCACAGTAATAAATTATTATCATTGGGGAGGAGGCGGCGGAGGCGCCTTCATTTGAAATTCAAAATATCTAGGGCACTAGCCAGTCGAGGAAATGAAGCCTGGCTGGTCCCATTGATTACAATGGGAGAGAGTGAAGCCAGACTGTTGGCTTGCTCCTATTGGGTGTTGACTTTCTCCCTCCCTCCTTACTTCCCTTCCACCTTCCCGTTTTCCTCCCTCCTTCCTTCTCTCACTTTCTCCTTCCTTCCTTTCCCTTCCCTTCCTTTCCTTTCCTTTCCTTTCCTTCTTCCCTCCCTCCATTCTCTTCCACCCTTCCTTCCAAACTTCTCTTCCTCCCTTCCTCCTCTCTTTCCTTCCTCCTTCCTTCCATCCTTCCTTCCCTTCCACCCTTTCATCCTTCCTTCCCTTCCACCCTTTCATCTTTCCTTCCCTCTTTCCTCCCTCTTTCCCTTTCTCACTTTCTCCTTCCTTCCTTCCTTCCTTCCTTCCTTCCTTCCTTCCTTTTCTTTCTCCTTTCCTTTCCTTCTTCCCTCCCTCCATTCTCTTCCACCCTTCCTCCCATACTTCTCTTCCTCCCTTCTCTCTTTCCTTCCTTCCTTCCTTCCTTCCTTCCTTCCTTCCTCCTTCCTTCCTTCCTTCCTTCCTTCCTTCCCTCTTTCTCCTTCCATCCTTCCTTCCCTTCCACCCTTTCATCCTTCCTTCCTTCCCTCTTTCCTCCCTCCTTCTCTCTCTCCCTTCTTCCTTCCTTCCTTCCTTCCTTCCTTCCTTCCTTCCTTCTTCCCTCCCTCCATTCTCTTCCACCCTTCCTTCCATACTTCTCTTTCTCCCTTCCTCCCTTCTCTCTTTTCTTCCTCCTTCCTTCCTTCCTTCCTTCCTTCCTTCCTTCCTTCCTTCCCTCCCTCCCTCCCTCTCTCTTTCTCCTTCCATCCTTCCTTCCCTTCTACCCTTTCATTCTTCCTTCCTTCCTTCCTTCCTTCCCTCTTCCTTCCTTCCTTCCTTCCTTCCTCCTTTCCTCCTGGAGGATGTTGATCTGGGAGAAGAGAAGGTAGAGAGGGAACAGGAGAACCATGTTTCAGGATTTCAAAGGGTGTCCCATTAAGTGGGGGGGGCGCACTGATTTTCCGCTGCTCTGAAGACCAGTTCACAAGGGAGCAATGTTTTCATGTAGCAGGGAAAGAGATTAGGAAGAGTGGTGGAGTCTCCTTTTCTGGAGACTTTTCCACAGAGACGATTGGGAGTGCTTTGATTGTGCCTTCCTGCATGGCAGGGGGTTGGACTGGATGGCCCTCGGGGGTATTTTCCAGCTCAAGGATTCTAGGATTCTATATCAGGAGTACGCAAGACAGGGTCTTATGGATACAATTTTTCTCTCCCATCTACCATCTCATCCTGACCAAGGCCAGCCCTTTTGGGATCTAAATGTTTTCTGTCTTTCCACTTTCTGCCTCTGAATGAGAAAAGGAAAGGGAGGAAGGGGAGATCTCCCCTCTTCAGCTACCTCTCAGCTTTCTTCCTGCCTCATCTCAAATGGACCCCCCTTCCCTTCCCATACACCTTTTTGTGTAAAGGTGGATCCAGCCAGAGTTTCTAGATCAGGATTATCCTAGAAGCGGAGTCTTCAGAGTCAAGATTCGAGGTGTAGTGTTGACCCCTTTGATCTCAAAGAGAATGGATTCTGGTGAGGTTTCAAGGGTGACACTACAAAGGGAAATGTAAGAAAGGATGTCCTTAATCATCATACTGTATTTAGAGATGAGCTTCCACTAAGGGTCCATCTTTTCTGAAACATTTGTGGTTAGCACCTAAGAAACATGTGCAATCAACAACTTTCACAAGACAGTTCAAGCAGAAGACTAAAAAGCTGATAAAGTGTCTATTGCCATATATGGGGGAAAGAGTGATTCGTACTTTCAATTATCAAGAAATCATGTGATTTACAAGAAGTCAGTTAGTCAATGTGCCAAATAAGGAATTAGAGAAATTAGTTAGTCAATGTGCTAAATAAGGAATTAAGCCTAGGTGAAAGTTTGTAATTGGATAACTTTTGCTGCAATGCCAAAGGGACTTGTCTATATAATGTGTGACTGAGAAACACTGGGCATGGCAGCCTCTTGAAAGTACCAAGACCTGCGTGTTTGGTATGGCTGGCCCGTCTCATCATGATCATGACGAAAATAAATAAATAAATAAATAAATAAATAAGTTTATTTATACCTCACCACCATCTCCCCAGGGGACTCGGGGCAGCTTACATGAGGCCAACAACACATCAGTAAACAACAAAGCAATAAGCAAATAAAACAATATAATTAATATGACTCACATATAGACAATAACATGCAAAAATTTAAAAACCTATGGCTGGGCCAGATGTAATAGTTTAAAAATTTTAAAAATGTTGGGCATGAACAGAGGTGAATCTAAGTAGGAGGGTTTTTAAAAGAAATGTAGTGAGGGCAACCCAACATGTAGTTAAAGTGCTTCTGAGGACATTTTGCAGGTAATTGTTTCCTTTATTCAGGGAAGGCACACTGGAACAGGCACGTTTTCAGGCTCCTCCTACAGATTGCCAATGTGGGGGTTTGCCTGATATTTTTGGGAAGTGAGTTCCAGAATTGGGGGGCCACCACTGAGAAGGCCCTCTCCCTCGTCCCCACCAATTGCGCCTGCGAAGGGGGCGGGAGTGAGAGCAGGGCCTTTCCAGATGAACGTGGAACCATGTGGGTTTGTACACACAAATGTGCTCACGCAGGTAGGCGGGTCCCAAACCGTTCAGGTTTTGTAGGTAAGAACCTGCACTTTGAATTGGGTGCATAGATTGACAGAATATTTCACCCAAATAATAATCACCAAGTCTGAAAAAGAAGCACACACAGAGAGTTTTTCATGGCTGAGATTCTTCACTCTTCGCTTGAGGACCAGAAAAGAAGGCCGGGTTGTTGAGACTCAGAGCCAAGCCCGAGATCTTGAATTCTGATAGATTAAAGCCAGGCATTTTCTGAACTGTAGACGATAGGGCTGGGCGGTTTCGTTTCGTTAATTCGTAATTCGTTAATAATTCGTTAATTTTTTCAATTACAAAACGATAACGAACCATTCTGGAGCAATTATAAAAAAAAGAATTTTCAAAAACGTTTTGTAAATGCTTCGTATTTCGATATTGTATTCGTTTCGTTATTGTTTTGAGGTCGTTTCGTTATTATTTCCGCATGTCTGGGCCAGTTTTATGGTTTAATTAGTGAAAAAAATTATAATATCACACCAACAGTCAACAACAGAGGGAGAGGGAAGCTTCAGAAGGTTTTGGAGGTTTTTTAGCGTATTTCGCGGTCGCGTCCGCCATTAACGAATCGATTCGTTATTGTTTCGGAAATCGATTCGTTAATTTTTTACCATTTACGAAATTTCGTAAATACCGAACTTTTTAAAATGAAAATTTTGTAATTATTTTAAATATCGAAACAAAAAAAAAACCCCAAATACAAATCGATTTTAGAAACAAATTTTTCCGTTGTTACCCAGGCCTAATAGACGAGTCTTCACAAAATATGTTGTGTGCTTTAAAAGTGACACAAAGGTTCAGTTCAGGTAACTACTCTGCTTTTCCCCTTAGTCTACAAGAAATTACAAAAAGTGGCAATGACAATGCGAGTCTACTCCAGGAAGGGAGATTACGAAAAGAGCAAAGTGTTCGCTGCCTGTTTGTTAGGAAGACGAAATGGACTGGCCTGTTCGAGTCAGATGAAAGCGCCTGTTCCGCTGGGTGAGTAACTTCAGATAAATGCTAATCTCTTCGCCATGCCCTTGAAAAGAATTCACATCTTGCCTTTTTCTGCACCGCTCTGCAACTCTTTAGAGCGCTTTCCCTTTTGAAACGGGATGCTAAATTCCTTGGCGCTTGCAATTATAGAAACCGGCCTACTGCTTTTCTTCACTAAAAGACCACATTTGCCATACAAAGATGCTCCTTAAATGGGTGCTTTTATTGGAGATCGGGAGTGGGGGCAGACGTATTAGCGGAGCAGAACAATCTATTTCTCTCTTTGATGCATAGACGCACCTTTGCGGTCCTGTAATTACAGCCGCTATTTCGTTCTGGATTTATCAGATGGGGAGAGAAGCAGCCCAAATTTGGCACACCTGTATTTCATTGTACGTTTTGAAAGTGCTGAAGCTTCACAAGGGAGAGAGATGTGTTCTTCAAGGTTGAAGCAACTCTCGCCTCTTTGCCTGTTTACTTGCAAAAGTGACTCAGATTTTTTTTTGGGAGGGTTGAGGAAGAGATACTCTTGAAGAAGAATTAGAAAGATGGGAATGGCCAAGATCTCATCCAAATTAAGCACTTTCAGTAGAACAAAGAACTATACATGCAACAAGGATCTGGAGAACAAGCCCTATGAGGAGCGGTTTAGGGAACTGGGCATGTTTAGCCTGAAGAAGAGAAGGCTGAGAGGAGACATTATAGCCATGTATAAATATGTGAGAGGAAGCCACAGGGAGGAGGGAGCAAGCTTGTTTTCTGCTTCCCTGGAGACTAGGATGCAATGGAACAATGGCTTCAAACTACAAGAGAGGAGATTCCATCTGAACATGAGGAAGAACTTCCTGACTGTGAGAGCCGTTCAGCAGTGGAACTCTCTGCCCCGGAGTGTGGTGGAGGCTCCTTCTTTGGAAGATTTTAAACAGAGGCTGGATGGCCATCTATCAAGGGTGATTTGAATGCAATATTCCTGCTTCTTGGCAGAATGGGGTTGGACTGGATGGCCCAGGAGGTCTCTTCCAACTCTTTGATTCTCTGATTCTATGTCAATACACTCAATCAGGTCTAAGCCCCATGCTTTCTTGGAGAGGTTTAAGCTAGAGCAGTGTTTCTCAACCTACCTAATGTTGCGACCCGTTAATACAGTTCCTTATGTTGTGGTGACCCCCAACCATAACATTATTTTTGTTGCTACTTCATAACTGTAATTTCGCTACTGTTCTGAATCGTAATGTAAATATCTGATACGCAGGATGTATTTTCATTCACTGGACCAAATTTGGCACAAATACCCGATACGCCCAAATTTGAATACTGGTGGGGTTGGAGGAGATTGATGTTGTGATTTGGGAGTTGTAGTTGCTGGGCTTTATAGTTCGCCTACAATCAAAGAGCTTTCTGAACTCCACCAACGACGAATTGAATCAGACCTGGCCACACAGAAATCCCATGACCAACAGAAAATGCTAGAACGGCTTGGTGGGCATTGACCTTGAGTTTGGGAGTTGTAGTTCACCTAAATCCAGAGAGCACTGTGGACTCAAACAATGATCAATCTGGACCAAACTTGACATGAACACTCAATATGTCCATATGTGGAGTTTGGGGAAAATAGACCTTGACATTTGGGAGTTGTAATTGCTGGGATTTATAGTTCACCTACAATCAAAGAGCATTCTGAACCCCACCAATGACAGAATTAGGCCAAACTTCCCACACAGAACCCCCGTGACCAAAAGAAAATATTGTATCTTCTGATGGTCTTCGGGGACCCCTCTAACACCCCTCACGACCCCCCCCCCAGGAGTGCCAACCCCCAGGTTGAGAAACACTGAGCTAGAGGATATACTGCTATGTCATTGCAGATGGTACATGGAGAAGGCCATCTATAATCTCTCACAGTTGGATGACCATCTACTTACAATCATAGAATCATAGTTGGAAGAGACCTGGTGGGACATCCAGTCCAGCCCCATTCTGCCAAGAAGCAGGAAAATCCCATTCAAAGTACCCCCGACAGATGGCCATCCAGCCTCTGCTTAAAAGCCTCCAAAGAAGGAGCCTCCACCACACTCCGAGGCAGAGAGTTCCACTGCTGAACAGCTCTCACAGTCAGGATGTTCTTTCTAATGTTCAGGTGGAACCTTCTTTCTTGTAGTTTGGAGCCATTGTTCCATTGCATCCTAGTCTCCAAGGCAGCAGAAGACAAGCCTGCTCCTTCCTCTCTATGACTTCCTCTCACATATTTATACATGGCCTTCATCAAGTCTCCTCTCTGCCTTCTCTTCTGCAGACTAAACATGCTCAGCTCTTTAAGCCACTCCTTATATGGCTTGTTCTCCAGACCCTTGACCATTTTAGTCACTCTCTTCCTCTGGACATATTCCCGATTGTCAACCTCTCCCTTCAATTGTGGTGCCCAGAATTGGACACAGTGTGATTCCAGGTGTGATCTGACCAAAGCAGAATAGACTACAGGGGTAGCATGACTTCCCTGGATCTAGGTCAGGGGTCCTCAAACTAAGACCCGGGGGCTGGATGCGGCCCTCCAAGGTCATTTACCTGGCCCTTACTCAGGATCAACTGAAATTTGAAATGACACAACGACAACAATTCTATCTCATCAGCCAAAAGCACGCCCACACTTCCAATTGAAATACTAATAAGTTTATATTTGTTAAAGCTGTTTTTAATTTTAATTGTTTTACTATTTTAAGTGTTTTTGCACTACAAATAAGATATCTGCAGTGTGCACTGGAATTCATTCATGTTTTTTCAAATTATAATCCAGTCCTCCAACAGTTTGTGGGACTGTGACCTGGCCCTCTGTTTAAAAAGTTTGAGGACCCCTGATCTAGGCACGAGACTCCTGCTATCACCTGGGATTGCAACATTGATGATTCACACTCTGTTTTTTTAACATGATTGTGAGGTCAGGAGTATTGTGCTCCAGAACTCTGTCAGTCTGAATTGAAAAGTCCCAGAGTAGTTTGATGCTTTCATTTTCCGTAACTTTTTTTCAGGCTTGTGAAAGTCCCAGAGTAGTTTGACATTCATTTTCTGTAACTCCTTCTCCTTCTCCTTCTCCTTCTCCTTCTCCTTCTCCTTCTCCTTCTCCTTCTCCTTCCCCTTCCCCTTCCCCTTCCCCTTCCCCTTCCCCTTCCCCTTCCCCTTCCCCTTCCCCTTCCCCTCCCCCTCCCCCTCCCCCTCCCCCTCCCCCTCCCCCCCCCCGTCCCCTTCCCCTTCCCCTTCCCCTTCCCCTTCCCCCTTCCCCTTCCCCTTCCCCTTCCCCTTCCCCTTCCCCTTCCCCTTCCCCTTCTCCTTTTCCTTCTCCTTTCCTTTTCCTTTTCCTTTTCCTTTTCCTTTTCCTTTTCCTTTTCCTTTTCCTTTTCCTTTTCCTTCCCCTTCCCCTTCCCCTTCCTTTCCCCTTCTCCTTTCCCTTCTCCTTCTCCTTCTCCTTCTCCTTCTCCTTCCCCTTCCCCTTCCCCTTCCCCTTCCCCTTCCCCTTCCCCTTCCCCTTCCCCTTCCCCTCCCCCTCCCCTCCTTCCCCTTCCCCTTCCCCTTCCCCTTCCCCTTCCCCTCCTTCTCCTTCTCCTTCTCCTTCTCCTTCTCCTTCTCCTTCTCCTTCTCCTCCTCCTCCTCCTCCTCCTCCTCCTCTTCCTTCCCCTTCCCCTTCCCCTTCCCCTTCCCCTTCCCCTTCCCCTTCCCCTTCCCCTTCCCCTTCCCCTCCTTCTCCTTCTCCTTCTCCTTCTCCTTCTCCTCCCCCTCCCCCTCCCCCTCCCCCTCCTCCCCCTCCCCCTCCCCCCTCCCTCCCTCCCCCTCCCCCCTCCTCCCCCTCCCCCTCCCCCTCCTCCCCCTCCTCCCCCTCCTCCCCCTCCCCCTCCCCCCTCCTCCCCCTCCTCCCCCTCCTCCCCCTCCCCCCCTCCCCCTCTCCCCCTCCCCCTCCCCTTCTCCCTTCTCCCTTCTCCCTTCTCCCTTCTCCCTCCTCCCTCCTCCCTCCTCCCCCTCCCCCTCCCCCTCCCCCTCCCCCTCCCCCTTCCCCTCCTTCTCCTTCTCCTTCTCCTTCTCCTTCTCCTTCCCCTTCCCCTTCCCCTTCCCCTTCCCCTTCCCCTTCCCCCTCCCCTTCCCCCTCCCCTTCCCCTTCCCCTTCCCCTTCCCCTTCCCCTTCCCCTTCCCCTTCCTCTCCTTCTCCTTCTCCTTCTCCTTCTCCTTCCCCTTCCCCTTCCCCTTCCCCTTCCCCTTCCCCTTCCCCTTGTCATGCGCTAACATGAGAAGCATGCGGATTGACTCTAGCCCAGTTAACAGTGTGTGATGAATTGGCTCATTAAAAGAAAAAATACATGAGACGTTGACTTCAAGTAGAAAAAAAAAATATTGTTGTATTGGCAGCATACAAAATAAAGTAGCAGGATTACTGTTTCCACAAAAGTAACATAAAACAATATCTTCTGAGAGATATCACCACTCAGCTGAGATAAGCAGGAATCCTTGTCCTCTTCTCAAGGCTGTGTCTTCACAGGACATCTGCAGCATAGTCCCCGACAGAACGGCACAGAGGCAAACACGCACAATGGCATTAAGGCACAATGGCAAAAAACTAAACACACAGTAGCTATCTTTATACACATGAAAATAATACTCTCAATTAACTCTTCAATTAACTGAAACAGCTGTAGGACAAACAGCCTTGAACCTTACAGTAAGTTAAAGGTATAGCACAAACAACATTGATCCTTACAACAACTTAGATAAAGTACGTTGCAACCTCTTAGTAGCAACATGCCCCTTCACTTTATCTAAGTTACATTATTTACAAATTTTGTTTTAATTCTACTAGGCCTAACTTTCTGGTTGCTTCATCATGCTTAGCTGCCGTTAGAGGTTTTGTAAAAATATCTGCCAAGTTATCTTCAGACCTACAATAAACCATTTTGATAAATCCTTCCTTGATTAAGGTTCTTATATTTTGATACTTCACAGCTATGTATTTTGTTGTATTCTTTAAACTTTCGCTTTCTGATATAGCTATACACGTTTGAGAATCGTCATACACAGTAATAGGCAATTTACATTCTACACCTAAATCATCAAATAACTGTTTAATCCAAAGTAACTCATTTGCAGCTTGAGACAACGCCGCATATTCTGCTTCAGCCGTAGAAACTGCAACAGTTGTTTGCTTTCTGGACCTCCAGCAGATAGGAGATTTTCCATGTAGCACTATGTATCCACTTATAGAGTTTCTATCTTTTTCATCAGCAAAAGAACTGTCGGCGTACATTACCAGTTCTTTGTCAGCCTCTTTAGAAAAACACAAACAATAATTAGCAGTTCCTTTTAAATACCTAATCAACCTTTTTAATGCTAGCCAGTCACTTATAGTTGGATTTGATACTTTCCTACTAAGTAAACTCACTGCATATGCAATATCTGGACGAGACCAATTTGCAATGTGCAAAAGACTTCCAACAAAAGAATGAAATAACTTTGTGTTTTTTAGTTCTCTTGTGTCTTCCATTCTTAAGAAATCTCCTGTTAAAGGAGTTTTAACAGCATTAGCATCTTGTAAACCTGCTTTGGTTACAAGGTCTAAAATCTTCCTTGTTTGATTTAGAAATATCACCCCTTCATTGTTTACTACTTCGATGCCTAAATAATGTTTCAAACATCCCAAGTCTTTTAGCCTAAAATGTTTTGACAAATACGTATATACAGTTTGTATTTTAGAGTCAGTTTGTGCGGCTATACATAGATCATCTACATAAATTAACACAATTATCTTATCTTTGCCTTCACCTAGCGTATAAACACATGCATCGGCCACACTTTGTTTAAATCCTAATTTCACCAATACTTCATGTATACACTGGTTCCATCTCCGGGCCGATTGTTTCAAACCGTACAATGCTTTCCGAAGCCGACAAACCTTTCCTGCTTGAATTTCGTATCCAGGCGCTTGCCTCATATATATCTCCTCATTAATTGTGGCATTTAAATACGCTGTTTCAAAGTCAAAATGTTTTAACTTAAATCCTTCTTGCTCAGCTAAAGCAATTATAATTCTCATTGATTCAGCTTTTGCTGTAGGGGCAAAGGTGTTATCATAATTTACGAATTGCTTTTGCGCAAATCCTTGAGCTACTAGCCTAGCTTTATATTTACAACTTCCATCGGGTAATAGTTTCTTCCTAAAAACCCATCTGCACCCAATAACTGGCTTATTTATTGGAACATCAACAATATCAAACACTTCTAAATTTAGCAAAGATTCAAATTCATCGTCCATTGCCTTTTTCCAATTTCTTTGTTCTTCTGGACTACAATTATTTAAATCCTGAAAGGTTTCAGGTTCCATTTCAGGCTGACAAATCATTACCCCCTGAATCACGAACCTATCTGGAGGTACACCTTTGTTAGATCTTTGTGACCTTCTTGGTATTACAATTTGCTCCTCAGCATCAGCTTCCTGTAAACTTAATTCAGGCTCTTCTTTTATAACAGCCTCACTTTGTTCCTCAATGTGTTCATCAGACTCAGATTTTAAATCTATCTTTGATGGCGTATGTTCCTTTAAATGAAAAAACACTTCACTATTCTGATGAACATGTTCCCAACCTGTATTCTTTTCAAAGTTTGCACTTCTTGAAATCACAATTTTATTATTGTCTTTAATAAAACGATACCCCTTGGTATCATCCTGGTAACCGAGAAAACGTAGTCTCTGCCATTTTTTCTGACCTTTTGTTCTAGTTTGTCTAGGTACTAGCACATTAGCATAGCTTCCAAATATTCTAAGATGTTTTAGAACTGGCCTTTTCTTATGCAACAAATAATATGGAGTATTATTTACACATGAACTCCAACTTCTATTTAAGATATATGTAGCAGTGGAAATTGCTTCTGCCCAATACCTATTAGACATTTTCGCATCTACTAACATGCAGTCTTTCATAGTTTTCAAAACACCTATTTTTCTTTCTGCCACACCATTCTCAGCAGGTGAATATGGGTTTGTTTTATGGTGTCTAATTCCTCTCTTTCTTAACCAGTCTTGAAATTGTGTCCCCATAAATTCTCCACCACGATCAGTCCTTAAACATGATACCTTAAAAGGAAATCTTCTCTCAACCATGGCTACCCACTCTTTGAATTTACTGAAAGCTTGAAACTTTGATTTCAAAATAATACAATAAGTGAATCGTGAAAAATCATCCACTAACACAAATATAAATTTTGCATTTCCAAGTGAAAGAGGAAATGGTCCTGCTAAATCAGCGTGAACTAATTCAAATGGTCTGGTAGTTGTGTTTAAACTCTTCTTAGGTATTGGATGTGCCTTTACTTTTGCTTTAGAACACACAGCACAGTCTAAATACTTTTGACATGGCTTTACCTCTAAATCAGTCACTTTTGATAACTTTTGTAGATAATTAAAGTTCACGTGACCAAAAACTCTATGCAAGTAATGAATACAATCATTATGTATAGGTTTGTTATTTACACAGGAAACATTTGGTGAACTATCTTTGTTACTCATCACATATACTTTGTTAACTAATTTACCTTTGGCACATAACTTATTTTCTTTCCATACAGTACACCCAGAACTATTAAGTTTGATGTCATATCCTTGCAGACACAAACTTGATGCACTTAATAAACAAAAATCAAGTTTTTCAACCAACATAACATTATCTAAATATCTTCCTAAACTAGGAACAAATGCTGAGCCTACAAGCTTGCACTCAGCTAATGATCCATCTGCTAAAGTAACATGATTAATATCTGGCTTTTTAGTGTCCTTTAACAATTTTAAGTTATTAACACAATGCTCTGCACACCCAGAGTCAAGTAACCATGTGGCCTCATCATACTTAGCCTTTGATAACACAGTCATTACATCAGCATTTCTTCCCCTTGCATTTCTGTCATGCCACCCAGGGTTCCTCTTCATTTCTTCTTTCTTCTTCTTCTTCTTGGGACAGGCCTTGACAAGATGATTCACATCTCCACAACTGAAGCACCTCCTTACGTTACACACAGCAGGGTTCTTTCTGCATCCAACCCCTTCACAAGCTGCATTTTCTGAAATGGTGTTTGTTTCTTTAAGAAACTGCTTTCTTCTTTCTTCCTCAAGAAGCCTTGCAGAAACCAAATCCAAGGTTAACTGTGCTTCAGGCACACTCTGCATACTGAACACAAAATTGTCCCAACTAGAGTCCAAAGAAGATAACAAAATGAAAGCTTTATGTGTTTCGGTAAACACCATTTGTCTATTTTCCAACTCCATCAACAAATGCCTGAGCTTTTGCAAATGCTCAGTTATGTTGTCACCCCTTTTTAGCTTCAAATTATAAAGCTGCCGGGTCAAAATAATTTTTATGCCAGAAGTTTCAGTTTGATAAACTTCCTTTAACTTCTGCCAACAGTCTGCTGCAGATATAGTGTCCCTTAAGTAAATTAATTGCCCGTCCTCAACAGCGAGAAAAATGCTCGCCCTGGCAATTCGGTCTTGCTTTTTTACCTCTTCACTCGAAGCTTCTGTGGGTGGGGTTTCAACCACAGTCCACAAATCTTCTCTTATGAGAAAACTCTTCATTTTCACATTCCAAGCCATGTAATTGTCAGCATTTAAACGCTCAAATGGTAAGCTTGCCATATGATGAGCCATAGCTGCTTACTTTTCTATTTAAGCACAAAAAACACACACAAAAAACTCTCCCAAAGTCTCAGAGTTATGGGCTTTGGAGTCTTTATGCCGCTATGCTGGGCCCATAACCTATGTCATGCGCTAACATGAGAAGCATGCGGATTGACTCTAGCCCAGTTAACAGTGTGTGATGAATTGGCTCATTAAAAGAAAAAATACATGAGACGTTGACTTCAAGTAGAAAAAAAAAATATTGTTGTATTGGCAGCATACAAAATAAAGTAGCAGGATTACTGTTTCCACAAAAGTAACATAAAACAATATCTTCTGAGAGATATCACCACTCAGCTGAGATAAGCAGGAATCCTTGTCCTCTTCTCAAGGCTGTGTCTTCACAGGACATCTGCAGCATAGTCCCCGACAGAACGGCACAGAGGCAAACACGCACAATGGCATTAAGGCACAATGGCAAAAAACTAAACACACAGTAGCTATCTTTATACACATGAAAATAATACTCTCAATTAACTCTTCAATTAACTGAAACAGCTGTAGGACAAACAGCCTTGAACCTTACAGTAAGTTAAAGGTATAGCACAAACAACATTGATCCTTACAACAACTTAGATAAAGTACGTTGCAACCTCTTAGTAGCAACACCCCTTCCCCTTCCCCTTCCCCTTCCTCTCCTTCTCCTTCTCCTTCTCCTTCTCCTTCTCCTTCTCCTTCTCCTTCCCCTTCCCCTTCCCCTTCCCCTTCCCCTTCCCTCTCCTTCTCCTTCTCCTTCTCCTTCTCCTTCTCCTTCTCCTTCTCCTTCTCCTTCTCCTTCTCCTACTCCTACTCCTTCTCCTTCTCCTTCTCCTTCTCCTTCTCCTTCTCCTTCTCCTCCTCCTCCTCCTCCTCCTCCTCCTCCTCCTCCTCCTCCTCCTCCCCCTTCCCCTTCCCCTTCCCCTCCTTCTCCTTCTCCGTCTCCTTCTCCTTCTCCGTCTCCTTCTCCTCCTTCTCCTTCTCCTCCTTCTCCTCCTCTTTCTCCTTTTCCTCCTCCTCCTCCTCCTCCTCCTCCTCCTCCTTCTTCTCCTTCTCCTCCTTCTCCTTCTTCTCCTTCTCCTTCTCCTTCTCCTTCTTCTCCTTCTTCTTCTTATTATTAAAAGAAGCATACTTCTCTCCAGACAAACACTTCCTGAGGCGCAAACATCGATTCGAAAGTGGGAGAATACAGAGGGAATTGTCTATGAGGGCGAGTTGACATATACATTCCAAAGAAAATGTCACTGCAGATGAACCTAGAGTAGGATGGCAATGTTAGGATTAGGTCTTGGATGTAAGCTCTTCAGAGGATGCTTTGTTGCAGGTCCCAACATCGCATGAAGTCAGATTGGTGAGTATACACAACAGGGCTTGTTATATATCAATGCTCTGATAGTAGGACTCCCAACTCAAGGCCGATAGGTTGGCCTCATAACTTGTAAGTTTCCCAAACAATGTATTTCTGCATGGCATTCAGTGTTTGGAAATGCTCTGGTTGTATTGTTCTATTGTTTTTATATCTTTATCACCCTGGGACCCTTGTGTGCTGGAAAGCTATACAGAAATACTTAAAACAACATAAGATAAATGTGTGATCAATAAGGCCTTTGTCAGTGGAAGCTTTCCAGGGCAATGGGAGAATAACTCATTCTCCAGATGGTCAGCCATGCAATATTCATAATCAGGAACACGATTAAAAGCTTTCCGATACAGAAAATATGTTTGGGGACAGTACGTGTTTTGATCTCCCCTAAAAGAGTGGCTGCAGTCATGCTTCAGGAAAATGGAGGAGGAAATTAGGAAAATTCAGCCTATGACTGGAAATAATAAAACGGCAAGCTTCCAGAAGACGCTTTTATGAAATGCTCACTCTGCGCAAGTGTCAGAGGGCTGTTCAGATAGCGGTCCTTCAATTAGCAAAAGCAATATTGATTGCCGCACTCATTGTATTACACCCATCACGCAGGCTGCCCCATTGCAAAACATGAACTGTGCCCAGCTTCCATTTATCTCAGTCGCACGGTGCTATCGGAGGCCACTGCTGCTTTCCAAACAAATGAAACCAAAATGATGGGTAATTAAGGCATAATATAGATCATTCAAATATCTCTTTAATTAAGAAGGGAGCCTTTATTCCCGGAGTCTGTTTAAAGCCTTTTTTTCAAGCCAGCCCCTAATCAAAACCTTATAAACTTGGGTATGGTTTGGATGTATTAGAATTGTTATTGTAGCTAGAGGCTTGCAAAATGCAATTTTCAGCTCTGTGTTTAATGATGTGTAGCAATTTTTATATAAAAAAAATGAACTAGTGGGTTGCAGCTTATTGAAAGCTATGGCCTAACTCGTATTGTTTGTCTCAACTAGAGCTGAGTCATCAAATAAGTGGAATTTGCTAATGTTGTTGAACCTGAGTCCAACCTAGTTGAGACTAACTAAGTAACTACATCTGAAAATTCAATGCTCCCTCTTTTTACCGCTCCTAATGCCAAGACACCATTAATACCAGAGAGAGGAATGGCAAGGCAGAGAGGCAGGTTTTTTTTTTTTTTTTGGCTTAATGGCGTTGCTTCCTTGCACTGAATATGAAACTAACTTTGGGAGCCTTCTGAGAATTACAAAACTAAAATGAAAAAAGTATGGGGTAAGTTTTGATTCTAAAATATTGGGTGTGGGCCTTTTACACTCCAAACCAGGAAAGCCCTCTGACTTTAAACACCACACAGCTGAGTAGATATGCAATGCGTATCTACTCAATAAAACAGTAGCAGTAAAACTCAGTAAAACAGTAGCAGTAAAACACAGTAGCAGTAAAACACAGTAGCAGTAAAACACTTGAAAAGAATTGGTAAATCCAATTAGGTAGGAAGATAAGCCAGAACAAATAGTCCAGGAAATTAGTCCATCAAAGTTCATGAAAAACAAAGGAAGACACTTCTATAGTAAAACTCAAGAACTGGAAACATGAATCCAAGGCACTTAACACATGAATCTATCCAAAGCTAGGTTTCCAAGGAACAGGAAAGATGTCTTGACTTGATTCCAAACAATGCTTCATCTGACTACAGACCCTGTACTTGGCACTTTTATCTCCTAATGACGCTATATCCCAAGTGGCCAGAAATGGGCTTTGTTTTAGCCTTGAATCCCTTATCATTCTTTCTTTGAGCCTGACAGAACACCTAAGAGACTGGTTTGCTTTCCTATTCTGACTAATAACATCCCGTCTATCTACTGGCTCATTAATTTCTGCAGCTGGCCCAGGTGTCAAGCTGTTCTCAGGCTCCAAATCATGGGAATTCTCTGGTAACAATTCAGGGAGCACACCATCATCCCCAAACCCTTCAGGAACATTCTCCTCAGAAAATACACTTTGAACAGGGATCTCCTGGTCATTCTCTGCTTCAATAGCCACCCCATCATTGCAAACACCAGTACCTACATGAACCTCATTGTCGTCATTCCCAACATCCAAAATACCCTGATCCTTAAACACAATCACAGGCTGAACTCCAACACAGCCACGCAAATGCTTCAGAGGTGGATTCTGCTCGCGATCCCACCTGCGTCGCAGGCGCGTTTGGTGGGGATGAGGGACAGAGCCTTCTCTGTGGTTGCCCCCGACTTTGGAACACCCTTCCCAAAGACATTAGACTAGCACCCACGTTGGCAGTCTTTAGGAAGACCTTGAAGACTTGGTTATTCCGATGTGCCTTTCCGGAATAGGATAACCTCCAGCACTTTGTCCCAGAAGCACTTTATTAGAGTTTAATACTCTCTGCACATTGCACTTGCCCAGAACTCCAACATACCACCTCACACACCCAGCACTGTTAACCTGTACCCATCATTGGCCCGGCCCTGATTTTATTGTATAATAGTGTAATGTTTTGTTGTGTTATTGCTTATGTTTTAATTTGCTTGTATCGTTATTGTTTGTTGTTGTTATGTTGAGGCCTTGGCCTTTGTAAGCCGCATCGAGTCCTTCGGGAGATGCTAGCGGGGTACAAATAAAGTTTAATAATAATAATAATAATAATAATTTGCAAAACTTCCGATTTTCTTGCAAATTCCGACTCTTCCGATTTTTTTGCACAGGCCTATTAGATAGCTGTCTGTGTCCGTGGACATTTTGCATCCCTATCCAAATTCCATGCAAAACCATGCCAGCCCCTGTTCCGTTCTGTCCATAACTCACTTTGCTTCTGTTGCATAAGCCTTAGGGAGTCTCTTCTGAAATATTTGGCACAGGGAGTTTCTTTCAGCAGTGGTCATAAATCCAGGAGGAAAAATGACCAGTCAGTCTATGAAATAAATAGAATCAATTTGCATGAAATATGTACCCAGAGAGACCCCATTTGAGAAAAACAAAATTGCCCAGTTCAACAGTGTGAAGCTATTTCCCCCTTGCGAACACAGACTCCAGATTATGCATTTAGACATGTCACTCTGAGTATGCAAATGGAGACTGGCTCAAATGTTGGCATAGTCGGTGTACCCTCCTGAAAATCAACTGCAATAACAGTTTGTAAATTCTCTTTCCTCCTTTCTCTCTCTCTCTTTCCAGGGCTTGACGTAGCATGAAAAAAGGCTGCACGCACCATGCCTCGCACCCCTGATTGATGCAATTTTAATAAAGGTTTCTAACTAAATGTTGTAGAGTAGATTGAAAAGTAAATAATTTTATTTCCTCATAATGCGAAAAAATATATTTCGGCGAAGTACAACCTCGCTGCCAAATGTCACAATCCAGAAAGAGGGGGCACGTAATGAAACACCCACGAGATGAATGTTTCAAAGCTAGAGCGCGGCTAGTTTCATTAATTTTAAATACAGGCAGAGAAAATAATTGCAAATGCCCTGGGCGTGCTTTTATAGCTCGTGCTTCGAAATTCTATTTCCTCTTTTATCTCGTCCTCTTGGCCCGCACTCTTCATGGCTTCATTAAGAGTCACGTGCGTGAGCCGTCAGAAACGGCCACCTCTGTCACACTGATAATGCGCCGAATGCCACGGCAGTCATGTACAATGTGGAAAGCAGGCGCCGGGATATGTCTTGATCATTGGGCGCATCACTGAGCCCTTGGAGAGGAGTTTGTGGCCTTGAAGAAGACAGTGGTAACAGGACTACTTTTTGGACTATCGCTCCAGCATGGCTGAATGGTTCCAGATGTTTTAGCCGAAAGAGCAATGCTCCCATGCTGTGATGGGAACAAAAGAAGCTACCTTAACATTTGTCAGATCATCAAGCTCAATAACGCCTATACTAGGGATGGGGATTTGCTGGGTTTACAAAACCTTTTAATAAAATAGACTTTTAAACCAGATTTTTTACTATAACTCTCAGATCTGACAATCAAAAGGCATGCCGCCAGAACCAAGTGAAACAGACTTTCCCATTCATGTTTCCTGGCTATCTATATAAATAAAAGTGTAATGTTCATTTGTGCGACTAACAAAACTCAAAAACCGCTAGACGAATTGACACCAAATTTGGACCGAATACGCCTAATAACCCAATGAGTGACCATCACTCAAAAAAATTGAATTTTGTCATTTGGGAGTTGTAGTTGCTTGGATTTATAGTTCACCTACAATCAAAGAGAATTCTGAACTTCAGCAATGATGGAATTGAACCAAACATGGCACACAGGACTCTCATGACCAACAGAAAACACTGGAAGGGTTTCGTGGGCAGTGTCCTTTGGTTTTGGGAGTTGTAGTTCACCTACATCCCGAGATCTCTGTGGACTCAAGCAATGATGGATATGGACCAAACTCTACACGAATACACAATATGCCCAAATGTGAACACTGGTGGAGTTTGGGGAAAATAGAATCTTGACATTTGGGAGTTGTAGTTGCTGGGATGTATAGTTCACCTACAGCCACAGAGCATTCTGAACACCTTGAGTTTGGGAGTTGTAGTTCACCTACAGAGAGTTCTGTGGACTCAAACAATGATGGATCTGGACCAAAATTGTTACGAACATTCCATATGCCCAAATATGAACACAGATGGAGTTTGGGGGAAATAGACCTTGACATTTGGGAGTTGTAGTTACTGGGATTTATAGTTCACCTACAATCAGAGATCATGATTAACCCCACCAATGACAGAATTGGGGCAAACTTCCCACACAGAATCCCCATAATTAAAGCCATCCAGTCCAACTCTCTTCACCAAGACAAGAAAACATATTCAAAACCCTGCTGACAAAGAGCCATCTAGACATAGTATATATGATTCACACACACACAGATATAGTATCATAGATTTGAAAGGGACCCCTAAAGAAGGACAATTATATCTCGCATATTCCAGAGTAGGCAAACCAGACACTCTCCACATCAACACTGATAAAGAAACAGCAAGAAATACTGTTTACCCGCAAGCAGAAAGACTTGACATAGATTAGAAACCAACACTTTCTCATTACTTTATTTTCCAGATCACCAGACTGGGCCACAGTAATGCATGGCAAGGGACAGCTAGTATCTATATATATATATATATATATATATATATATATATATATATATATATATAAATGTAATGTTCATTTGTGCAATTAACATAACTCCACCAGAGAGTTCCACTGCTGAACAGCTCTCACAGTCAGGAAGTTCTTCCTAATGTTCAGGCGGAATATCGTTTGTAGTAGTTTGAAGCCATTGCTCCATTGCGTCTCCAGGGCGGAAGAAAACAAGCTTGTCCCCTCCTCTATGACTTCCCCTCACATATTTATACATGGTCCTCATCATGTCTCCTCTCAGCCTTCTCTTCCTCAGGCTAAACATGCCCAGCTCTTTAAGCCACTCCTCATAGGGCTTGTTCTCCAGACCCTGGATCATTTTAGTCACCCTCCTCGGGACACATTCCAGCTTAGAGTCAACACATTCCAGGTTGTGTATTATATTCCCAAGTAAAGTCTGGCCTAAAGCCTGATTTGCAAATATCATGGGGCATTTCTCAACCGAACTTCCTAAAGTCTTCAGTATGATACATGAAATGATATCCTTTTAAAGGAAATGCTACACCATTACAGCTAATGGACGTGGTTGTAGTCTAGGCAGTGTCCATTTCAAAGAAAACATTAAAGAGTGCCTGCAAATGACAAACGCATGACGGAGAGGCACCCGCTGTAATAAATGGCACAGCAGGAGCCTATAAAATCTGTAGGTTGTGGGCAGAAAACAAGGGAGAACAAACTAATGGTGTTATTTTAGCACATTTCATTTCGACAGCGTTTTTTTTTAAAGCAGCAGAATGTCATGGTGAATTGCATCCTCGGAGGATACATTTAAAAATGAATATATTTACCAGATTCACTCAAGCCTATTGAAATAACATTGCACGAAAAGGTATACTCATCCGGCTGGTATGCCATGGTTATTTTACAGGGTAAGAATCAGTGATGTCCAGAGAACAAACCTCTTGCAAGCATACTATTCAAGTACAGCCATGACTAGGGACTTCATCACATGCAATAAAATCAGCCTTTATACACATTCAAGAATCAGCAACCCACGGAGCCCATCCCATGATGCAAGCTTCAACCGTGGGTTCAAAGTATTTCACCATTTCTAAATGGTGGGTTTTCTCCATGATCCCCAAGTCAATTGGTAATTTACTTCTCTTTCAATTCCCCAAATAGAGACATGTAAAAATGTTGAAAATAGCAACCTTCTTCAAGCCTCCACTAGTTATGTATCTACTTCAGATTGCTTACTGTATTGTTTATGTGTGTATTGGTATGTGGTTTCCCTCAACTCTGTGTTGTGGGAGGGGCTGTAGACCATGAAGGGTTAGAAGGCAGGATCATCAAGTTTGCAGACGACACCAAATTGTGAGGGAGAGCCAAGACTCCAGAGGACAGGAGCAGGATTCAGTAGGTGTGAAAAAGATCTTGGAGTCCTCATGGACAACAAGTTAAACATGAGCCAGGAATGTGATGTGGTGGCAAAAAAAGCCAATGGGATTTTGGCCTGCATCAAGAGGAGCCTAGTGTCTAGATCTAAGGAAGTCCTGCTCCCCATGCTCTATTCCGCTTTGGTTAGACCACACCTGGAATATTGTGTCCAATTCTGGGCACCACAATTCAAGAGAGATATTGACAAGCTGGAATGTGTCCAGAGGAGAGCGACTAAAATGATAAAGGGTCTAGAGAACAAGGCCTATGAGGAGTGGCTTAAGGAGCTGTTCCAAGTGTAGTTTCCCATGAGAATGTTCCTAGAGTGTATAGGGATGATGGTTTACTCACTGAATTGCTCCCAGAGAGTTCCCAGGATTTGGGGCTTGAAAACAACTTGGCACCTGCAGATACTAATGAGAATATAGATAGGCAGGTAGAAATTAGTCAAAATAGACAGGCCGAGCAAGGCCTTCGGCATTCTGCCAGGCTTCAACAGAAAAAGATAAGGGCCGCCCAAGGAAAGCAAAACCTGTTTCTGAGTGCTTGGAAAGGCATGGAAAATGCAATCAGATGAAACATCATTTAGAATCACACCTAGTTCTTGTTCTTGTTTCATGGAAACTCTGCTTTGAAGATTCATGTTAAGATGTTTCTTGTGTCATGGTTTTTGATTCCTGGATTTATTGATTGCCCATCTAAGCCTTGGATCAATGTATTCCTGTTTTTCTGGATTATATTAGAGAAGTGTGGACTTTGCTTTATGGACTTTGCTGAACTCTACCTTAGATCAATGTGCTCCTGCTTATCTTCTTACCTAATTGGATTTGCCTATTCCTTTTAAGTGCTTTTTATTTAGAGGCATTATACTTGTCTTCAATAAAAGTATTGTTTTCCTATTCAACGTGTGGTGTTTAAACTCAGAGGATTTTTCCTGTCCTGGAGTGCAACACTTTCAGACTAGAGAGAGACTCCATTAGACTCTCAGAAGAGAGAAATGCTTTAGACTTTGGACTGTTAGAAAGATGCCCTGTGTTGCCTACTAGGCTTGGTTGATCCAAAAAAAAAAAATGGTTCAAAATTCATTTTGGATCTAGGGGGAGCTGTTAGTTCAATTCAGAAGTCATTTTCGAATTTTCTGAAGAAGTCAGAACTTTCCGAAAATTCCAAATTGCTTCGTTAATGGTGGATGCAATTGCGCAATGTGCGGAAAACAGCATTGGCACTGGGGAAACTCCAGGTTCTTCTCCTTCCCTCATTTTTAGACCAACCCTGATGAAAATTGCTACATTGGTAGAACACATCCTCCTATATTAGCATGCCATATTTCAACATGTTCAGATGATCCAAAATGTTATAGGGGATCTCTATCCCCAACTTACAGGCACACGTAAAAATGTTGGAAATAGCAACCTTCTTCAAGCCTCCACGAGTTATTTGTTATGCATCTAATTCAGATTGCTTATAGTATTGTATATGTATGAATTGGTATGTGGGTTTCCTTAACTCTGTGTTGTGGGAGGGGCTGCAGACCTTGTGATCTGGGACTTTTCTGCTCAGACTCCATTTTAGATCTCAGACTCCATTGGACTTCCACACTAGACAGAGACTCCATTAGACTCTCAGAACAGAGAAATGCTTTAGACTTTGGCCTGTTAGGAAGATGCCCTGTGTTACCTACACAGAGAAACTACTTCAAATCACATCTGTAATAATACTACTAATAATAATAATCCTTTATTTATACCCCGCTACCATCTCCCGCAGGACTCGGTGCGGCTTACAAGAGGCCGAGCCCAAAATACATCAGAACAAAAACACAACCACAACAATACAATACAACAATAGATAACTCATAGCAAAGCAAAAACAAAATATCACGACGCAATTTAAAAATCTGGCAGGGCCAAATGTAAAGATTAAAATATTTTAAAAAATGCTGGGTATGACCAGGTGAAAAAGGATGGATATTTTGGGGGGTAAGTGGGTGTGCAGACAATTCTAACTCTCTCATAAAGTGAATTTGGGACATATTGCTTGGGATTCCTTAATCTGGGAAGGCACACTGGAACATCCATGTTTTCAAGCTCCTTCTGAAGACTGCCAATGTTGGGGCATGCCTGATGTCCAGAGTTGTGGGGCCACCACCAAGAAGGCCCTGTCCCTTGTCCCCACCAATCGCGCTTGCGATGCAGATGCACGAAGAGATCACGTGGGTTCGTAATTGGATTGATAAGCAAAGTACCTGTATGCTAAGTACATGAACTATATGAGTAAACCAACTATGTTACTTTTAAAGAAGTCTACTTTATTTTTGTCTCTTGAGAGCATGAATTTAACTTAAGGGAGAGTAGATGTTTTGGGGCAACTAAAAGAGCACTTCTGAAACTCTGCACTCTCTCTCTCTTTCTCTCTCTCAATCTCTCTAAGTTTTGTGCATTGGCATATTTTTGTCCTTTACAGTTCAAAGAGATACCCAGAAGTTTGAACAATGCTACATCCCCACCCCATCAGATAGATGCCTCTATCCCCATCATATTCCCTGGAGCAATTTCCACTAATGTTAGAAAATGATTGATTAAACTTGACAGGCATGAGAATGCATCTGAAAAGTGATGCCAGTATAACTTCCTTTTAACTCCAATGACTGTCCATAACATTTCCAAAAAGTATTTTCAGATTCTTCTATGTGCCCAAATGAGCAAATTGCCCTACAATTCCCACCATGCTTTCTGGTTATGGTATAATAGAAGTGTGATGGTTGCATGCGTGAATTTTGCACAGAATCCATTCTGAACTGCACATAGTAGGCTTGGGTAACCACGGAAAAATATGGTTCTAAACTCGTTTCGTTTTTAGGGGGGCCTTGCATTTCGTTTTTTTTTAAGAATTCTGAAATTTTACTTTAAAAAATTTCTAAATATACGAAATTTTGTAAAATTACAAATCGATTAGTTAATGGTGGACACGATTGCGCAATATGCTAAAAAACCTCCAAACGGGACAGGGGGAACTTCTGAAGCTTCCCTCTCCCTCTGTTGTTGACTGTTGGTGTGATAAAACAAACAACAATTATATTATATTATATTATATTATATTATATTATATTATATTATATTATATTATATTATATTATATTATTATAATATAATATAATTATATTGTTGTAAATTATATTGTTGTATATTATATTATAATATTATTATATTATATATTATTATATTATATTATTATATATAATATATATAATATATTCTATTATATTATAATTGTATATTATATTACATTATAATATAATATATTATGTATATTATATTATAATATAATATAATAATAATATAGTAATATAATATATAATATTATAATATAATATACAATACTATAATATAATAGTATTATAATAATATAATGAAATATAATATAATATATAATGTATATTATATTATTATAATATTATTATATTATATATTATATTATAATTGTATATTATAAAATATAATTACGAAATTACGAAAATAATTACGAAAATTGGAAAAATTGTTTCAATTCTTAATTACTCCTCACACTATTCCTGCATGGCTCGATATTGGATCGTAATCTAATTTAAATACGAATTAATAACGAATTACGAAATTAACGAACTGGATTGCCCAAGCCTAGCACATAGTCTTTGAAAACTGTAAATTACTTCATCTCAGCCTAGTGTGGTTGTCCAAAAAGCCTGCCTATCTATCTATCTATCTATCTATCTATCTATCTATCTATATACTGTTATCCATTCTGAGTGCCACTGGGGAGATAGAGCAGAATATAAATAAAGTGTAATAATAATAGTAGTGATGATGATGATGATGATGATGATGTTTGGTCAGTGCCAGTTGAATGTTTGAATGTAACTATAATAAATAATAATAACAAAACTTAATTTATATACCGCTCTATATCCCCGAGGAGGACTCAAGTACATTACCAAAACATACAGAGCAAAAAGCATAACATAAAATTAAGAAAACAACATAAGCATAAAATTATCACAATAACACATCGATCTTAAAAATAATCCTGCCTATTCAGAGCAATTAAAAGGCCGTGCCAAGGCTAGTGCAAACTCAAAATATGAAGAGACCGTGAATTAAGTACTATTAAGTGCTATAATAGGCTAACAGCAATAGCAGGTACGGGTCTGTGGCTGCTCATTTTCAGGGCCTATTTGAGGGATGACTGGGGTAATAGGTAGGAAGTAGAAGGCCATATTCAACAATATTTTGGGCTGAGCTAGAACTGGTCATTCTCAAAGGCTTGTTGAAACCACCAAGTCTTCAAGCTCTTACGAAAGGAGGGGAGGGATGGGGCCTGTCTTATTTCCCTTGGAAGGGTGTCCCAGAGATGGGGGGGCACCACTGAGAAGGCCCTCTATCTCGTCCCCACCAACTGTACTTGTGATGATGGTGGGAGTGAAAGGAGGGCCTCTCCGGAAGATTTTGGGCCAGTTCATAGAAGGAGGTGCGATCGCAGAGATAGGTGGGGCCCAAACAGGGGCGGCTCAACCCATTATGCAATGTAAGTATTTGCAGTATAGTTGATTTTGCCCAGGGGTGCTCTTGGGGGAAAATAGACCTTGGCATATGTGAGTTGTAGTTACTGGGATGTATAGTTCATCTACAATCAAAGAGCATTCTGAACTCCACCAATGAAGGAATTGAACCAAATATGGCACACAGAACTCCCACGATGAACAGAAAATATATGTCAGTGATTGGTTGGGGGGGGGGGTGCCAAAATACTGTTTGCTTACCATTGAAAATTACCTAGGGCTGCCTCTGGGCCCAAACCATTTAGAGCAAGGGTCCTCAAACTTTTTAAACAGAGGGCCAGTTCACAGTCCCTCAAACTGTTGGACGGCCGGATTATAATTTGAAAAAAAAAAAAACATGAATGAATTCATATGCACACTGCACATATCTTATTTGTAGTGCAAAAAACACTTAAAAGCAATACAATAATTAAGATGAAGAACAATTTTAACAAATATAAACTTATTAGTATTTCAATAGGAAGTGTGGACCTGCTTTTGGCTGATGAGATAGGATTGTTGTTGTTGTTGTTGTGTGCTTTCAAGTCGTTTCAGACTTAGATTGACCCTGAGTGAGGACCGGGTAAATGGCCTTGGAGGGCCGTATTCGGCCCCTGGGCCTTAGTTTGAGGACCCCTGGTTTAGGGCTTTATAGGTCATGACCTGCACTTTGAATTTGACTCAGCAACTTATCAGCAGCCAATGAAGCTGTTTTAATAGGGACGTTGTATGCTATCTATAGTTTGCTCCAGTAATGAGCGTTTGGTGGGGACGCGAGACAGGGCCTTTTCTGTGGTGGCCCCCCGACTCTGGAACACCCTCCCCAAAGATCTTAGACAGGCCCCTACACTGGCAGTCTTGAGAAAGAACTTGAAGACCTGGCTGTCCCGATGTGCCTTCCCAGAATAGGAAAACTCCAGCAACCTGTCCCAGAAGCACTTTATTAGAACTAAGATTGTTGCACACTGCACACTGCACTTGCCCTATAATCCTTACACATCACCTGTCACATCAGCACTTTTAATTCTTGTACCCATTACTCTCATCGCTGAGCCTGGAGCCCCAAGTCTCGGCGGTGACCAGGGGAGCATTTGCACAGCTAAGGCTTGTGCACCAGCTGCGCCCGTACCTTGGGAAGTCTGACTTGGCCACGGTAGTCCACGCTCTGGTTACATCCCGTTTAGACTACTGCAACGCTCTCTACATGGGGTTGCCTTTGAAGATGGCCCAGAAGCTTCAATTGGTCCAACGTGCGGCAGCCATGATACTAACAGGAGTGGGACGCAGGAAGCATACAACCCCCCTGTTGCGCTAACTCCACTGGCTGCCGATTTGCTACCGGGCTCAATTCAAGGTGCTGGCGTTGGCCTATAAAGCCTTAAACTGTTCCGGCCCAAGATACCTATCTGACCGCATCTCGACCTACGAGCCCACCAGGACTTTGAGATCTTCCGGGGAGGCCCTGCTCTTGATCCCGCCTGCTTCACAGGCACGGCTGGCGGGGATGAGAGATAGGGCCTTCTCTGTGGTGGCTCCTCGGCTGTGGAACACCCTTCCCATGGACATTAGACTGGCTCCTTCCCTGATGATATTCCGCAGGAAATTAAAGACTTGGTTGTTCAAGAAGCCGTTCGAACAGGAAGTGCAATGATTGGTAATGACTATAGGAATGGAATAACGGAAAATGATATTGGATTGTGGTTTGGATGATGAGACAACGCTGAATGGTTTTCGTAGTAATAACCATGTTTTTGTATAATTGCTGTATTGTGAATTGTTTTTATACTGTGTCTTGAATTTTGTTGCTCCTATGTTGTACACCGCTGTGAGTCGCCCCCGGGCTGAGAACAGCGGTATATAAGCAAAGTAAATAAATAAATAATAATAAATACTCTGGCCCGGCCCAGTTTTATAGTGTCTTGATCTATTGTTTATTAATTGTTGTTTAATGCTGCTTTAACTGTTTTTAATTTGCTTTAGGTGTTGTGTTGATGTGTTTGTGTTTTGAGGCCTTGGCCTTTGTAAGCCACATCGAGTCCTTCGGGAGATGCTAGCGGGGTACAAATAAAGATAATAATAATAATAATAATAATAATAATAATAATAATAAGCCTGGCTGCTGTCCGTTGTATCAGTTTATTTGGGGTTCTTTTACCCCGCCCTTCTCACCCCGGAAGGGACTCAGGACGGCTTACAAAAGCAAAGGCACAATTTGATGCCTGCATCATAAAACAATCATACACAAAATTACATCAATTCACAGTTGACAACAATTCATGCATTATAACCATAAAATCAATAAAATCAATAAAACCAAATACAAACCCAATTCCTCCTCCTACATGGTCAGCGTTCGCTAACTCATAGTTCTAATTTTCAGTTCCACTTCGTCAATACTGTTGGTCTTACTTGCCTGATTGTCTTATTTAATTGCCAGATTGCCCAAAGGCCTGGTCCCATAACCACGTCTTCACCCTCCTCCTGAAGGAGAGGAGGGATGATGATGCCCTGATTTCCCCCGGGAGTGAGTTCCACAGGTGAGGGGGCCACCACTGAGAAAGCCCTGCTCCTCGTCCCCACCAGCCTCACTTGTGACAGTAGTGGGGTCGATAGCAGGGCCTCCCCAGATGATCTCAGACTCTGGGGTGGGACGTAGAGGGAGATACGTTCGGACAGATACACTGGACCGGAACCGTACAGGGTTTTGTAGGTCAAAACCAGCACCTTGAATTGTGCTCGGAACTGAATTGGCAGCCAATGGAGCTGTCACAGCAGGGGGGTGGTATGCTCCCTGTATGTCGCTCCGGTGAGCAATCTGGCTGCTGCTCGCTGGACTAGTTGAAGTTTCTGAACTGAAGTTGAAACTTCTGGGCTGTCTTCAAAGGCAGCTCCTCATAGAGTACATTGCAGTAGTCCAGTTTGGATGTAACCAATGTAAAACCCATGTTTGGAAAGGTGGTGGAACAGAGTGTTCATTCTCTGTTCATTTTCCGCGAAACATGCTCGAGCAACAAAGCATCAGCCTCGGCACTCAGTGGCACAGGCATTATTTACTCATTATTGAATTTCCATGATACTCATAACAACAAGAGCCTCGATTTAGACACACAGGTGTTTAAACTTGTGCACTTCTGTGTCAGATCTTTAGCAATCCAATTAGCAGTCACCACGGCGTAAGAACCCATCTCAGCCGGAGAAGCCACACAGGATAAGACCGGCTTGGAACGCGCACAAATTTAATGCCTCCAATAAATGTTTCACACTTGCCTAGTAATTGTTTCATACGGGAGCAGGAAAGAGGTTAAGATGTCTACCGGAGGAAGAGAAGGGGAGCTATTAACATAAGCACCATTGTTGTCCTCGGCAGCGATAGGAAACAATTGTTTTTGCCATCTTCCTTTATTGCAGCTTCGTACATTTTTAACGCCGTGATCATGTCTCCTGCATAATGTTATTTATTCAGAAAGCCGAATTCACCCAATTCTATCAATCCTCGCTTGCACACTGACCTTGTTATGACGTTGTTTGCTTTACAATTCGCCGACTCAATCTGCATTTGGTGGGGATTTCTTTTAAAGTGGCAAGGATTGAAATTCTGCTCAGACGTCGATCATGAGTGCCTGAATGCCAGCACTGGCAAAACCGATGCGCAGTCACTTGGTTCCATGAACAGACACTGTGCGCGCACTAATAACCACGCAGTAATGGGCACTAAGTAATTAAATTGAAGTAACTTATCAATTAAATTAGAAAATTTCTAATCTAAATGGACACCTGACTCACATTTATTTTTTAACTTAATTAAGTTAGAATTTCACCATTAACTTCATTCTAGAATTAAGTAATTAATTTAGGTATTCATTAGCTAAATGAGGGACCGTGCTTGAGAGCCAACACATTTCACACCTCCCAATGGTTCTTTACCAAAAGATTAGTTTTCCTGGGGATTGAAAAAGTTTTATATTTTTGCAACCCTAGACATACACTCTAGGCTTGCTGCAAAATCCCAAAATTTGCCCAAAGGCAGCTTTTAAATGCAGATAACTCGGCACAGGGATTTGCCACAAGACTCTCTTATCTCCTCTTCACCCCACTAACAACTCACATAATAGATGTGTGCATAATAGAACTCTTTTGGGTACATTTTCTTCTCTGAAGAGCCTACAAGTTCTGTTTTACTGTACAAGAAATCTGGAATGTGTCCAGAGAATGAGGGTGACTAAAATGATCAAGGGTCTGGAGAACAAGCCCTATGAGGAGCGGCTTAAAGAGTTGGGCATGTTTAGCCTGAAAAAGAGAAGGCTGAGAGGAGACTTGATGTATAAACATGTGAGGGGAAGTCATAGGGAGGAGGAGCAGGCTTATTTTCTGCAGTCCTGGAGACTAGTACGCAATGGAGGAATGGCTTCAAACTACAGGAGATTCCATCTGAACATTAGGAAGAACTTCCTGATTGTCTTTCCCTGTCTTTCCCCTTCATTCTCCCTCTTTCCATCACTTTTCCCCTTCCTTCTTTCTCTCATCTTTCCATTGTCTTTTCCCAACTTTTCTCAATTTTTCCCATATTTATCCGTTTTCCCCCCATCTTTCCTCATCTTTCCTCATATTTTCCCCTCTTTCCCCATCTTTCCCCTTCTTTCTCCCTCTTTCTCTCCTATTTCCACCACTTTCCCCCTTCCTTCTCCTTTCTTTCCCTCATCTTTTCCTTGTCTTTCCCCCACTTTTCTCCATTTTCTCCATCTTTACCCATCTTTTCCCCATCTTTCCTCATTTTTCCTGATCTCTCCCCATCTTTTCCCATTTTCCCCTTCTTTCTCCCTCTAACTCTCTTCTTTCCACCACTTTCCCACTTCTTTCTCCCTTCTTTCCCTCAAATTTCTGCTGTTCCCCCACTTTTCTCAGTTTTTCCCATCTTTACCCATTCTTTCCCATCTTTCCTATTTTTTCCTCATATTTCCCCCCTCTTTCCCCATCTTTCCCCTTTTTTCTCCCTCTTTCTCTCCTCTTTCCACCACTTTTCCCCTTCCTTCTCCTTTCTTTCCCTCATCTTTCCCACGTCTTTTCCCCACTTTTCTCCGTTTTCTCCGTCTTTACCCATCTTTCCTCATTTTTCCTCATCTCTCCCCCATCTTTTCCCATTTCCCCCTTCTTTCTCCCTCTATCTCTCTTCTTTTGACCACTTTCTCCTTCCTTCTCCCTTCTTTCCCTCATCTTTCCACTTTTCTCAGTTTTTCCCATCTTTGTCCGTTTCCCCATCTTTCCCCTTCTTTCTCCCTCTTTCCCTCCTCTTTCCACCACTTTCCTCCTTCCTTCTCCTTTCTTTCCCTTGTCTTTCCCCCATTTTTCTCTGTTTTTCCCATCTTTACCCATCTTTTCCCAATCTGTCTTTGTTTTCCTCATCTTTTCCCATCTTTTCCCATTTCTCATCTTTCCCTCCTCTTTCCCCAATCCTTCTCCTTCCTTCCCCGTTTTTCTCCCACTTTTCCCAGTTTCCCTGTCTTTCACCTCTTTCCCCCATCTTTCCTCATCTTTCCCTGTCTTCTCTCCACTTTCCTTGTCTTTCCCCTGTCTTTCCCCCTTGTTTCATCCATCTTTCCCCCATTTTCCCATCTTTTCCCCACTTTCTTCCATGTAAGAACCTCATGTCATGTGATGGCCTCCGTGGGACTTCCGTGGGGTTCTGTTTCCTAAGCGCATGGAAATAGAATCCAAAGCCCGTGGGATAAAACTTTTAAGAATTGCTGTGTTTATCCGATCCCATTTTGAAGTCTTTTTTGAGAATGAAAACAGAATATTGTAAATAGAAAATGATGGATAAATGGACAGATGGTCGATAGTAATTGAAAACATTTTGAGTGAGGGTAATGCAGCAAATACCTCACAACCTCTGAGGATGCCTGCCATAGATGCAGGCGATTTATTTATCATGTCAGGAGCGAACCAAACAGTTGTATTGCATTTAAAACAAACAAACAAATAAAATACAAAGTTTGCAAGCTTGGTAGTTGATTAGATGTCCTTTGACCAGTATCTGTCCCCTTGGAGTGCCTCTGGTGTTGCTGCAAGAAGGTCCTCCATCGTGCACGTGGCAGGGCTCAGGTTGCATTGCAGCAGGTGGTCAGTGGTTTGCTCTTCTCCACCCTCGCATGTCGTGGACTCCACTTTGTGGCCCCATTTCTTGAGGTTGTCTCTGCATCTCGTGGTGCCAGAGCACAGTCTGTTCAGCGCCTTCCAAGCCGCCCAGTCTTCTGTGTACCCAGGGGGGAGTCTCTCATTTGGTATCAGCCATGGATTGAGGTTCTGGGTTTGAGCCTGCCACTTTTGGACTCTCGCTTGCTGAGGTGTTCCAGCAAGTGTCTCTGTAGATCTTAGAAAACTATTTCTTGATTTAAGTCATTGGCGTGCTGGCTGATATCCAAACAAGGAATGGGCTGGAGATGTCTCTGCCTTGGTCCTTTCACTATTGGCTGCTACTTCCCGGCGGATGTCAGGTGGTGCAATAGCGGCTAAACTGTGTAATTTCTCCAGTGGTGTAGGATGCACACATCCTGTGATAATGCGGCATGTCTCATTAAGAGCCACATCCACTGTTTTAGCGTGGTGAGATGTGTTCCACACTGGGCATGCATACTCAGCAGCAGAGCATTGCATAGATGCAGGTGAAATGTCAGGAGAGAATGCTTCTAGAACATGGCCATACAGCTCGAAAAACCTACAGCAACCTACAATCACTCCGGCCATGAAAGCCTTCAACAATGCATTTGTTGAACAATTCCTTCTATTACCCCATGCCTTCACAGAGGCCTCATCTACAATGCCCTATAATGTAGTCAAAGCAGTGTCAAACTGCATTCATTCTGCAGTGTAGATGCACACACACTGACAAGCTCACCCTCATTTTAGTATGGGTCTACCATATGCATTTTGCTCCTCATTTAAGCTAACAGATACCACAGAAAAATACCCTTCCTGCAGCTCTGTTTACTGAGATAAGCAAAGAGGAAGGAACCATTCAAGCGAAACACCCCATTTGATATTTGTGATATTAGCACAAATATACTGATAGCTTCTTAATAGAATTCCATATTAGTTTGTGCAAGTCATATTCAACATGAGAGCATGGGCACAGTTACAAGAGTGGCGCAAGGCAGGTCCCTTTGCAATGCATGGAAAGTCTGGGATGTCTCCATTTTAGCCTTTACACTCACCTTTTACCCCTCCTGTTAGTAATAAAAAGGGGATCCTGAGCCGTCCTTCAATTAAGCCTGGCGGAATGCCAGGGCTGTGGATGCCAAATGCCACGGACAAGTCAATGCCTATTGTTCCCTGCAGCCATGTCTTTCTTGTACAGCTGGAGCCAGGCAGTTAAATTCGGGCTGCTCCGAGGCTAGAGAAATGCAGTGTACTGGAAGCAGCTTCAATTTCTAAAGGGAAAGAAATGGCGGTGGGATGGAGGGGAAGAAAAGTTCAGGTTTCTATTTATATAATGCAGATTTCTCCATGCCAGGGTGTTGCATTGAGGACCAATTTCCAAAATGTGTCATATGAAACCTCAGTGCTCCCGATAGCATGGAGTTCGCTTTCTCCCTCTGATTGCCATTCAAATTTTTGTGTACATAGAATCATAGAATCATAGAATCAAAGAGTTGGAAGAGACCTCAAGGGCCATCCAGTCCAATCCCCTGCCAAGAAGCAGGAATATTGCATTCAAATCACCCCTGACAAATGGCCATCCAGCCTCTGTTTAAAAGCTTCCAAAGAAGGAGCCTCCACCACACTCCGGGGCAGAGAGTTCCACTGCTGAACGGCTCTCACAGTCAGGAAGTTCTTCCTCATGTTCAGATGAAATCTCCTTTCTTGTAGTTTGAAGCCATTGTTCCGCGTCCTAGTCTCCAAGGAAGCAGAAAACAAGCTTGCTCCCTCCTCCCTGTGGCTTCCTCTCACATATTTATACATGGCTATCATATCTCCTCTCAACCTTCTCTTCTTCAGGCTAAACATGCCCAGTTCCCTAAGCCGCTCCTCATAGGGCTTGTTCTCCAGACCCTTGATCATTTTAGTCGCCCTCCTCTGGACACATTCCAGCTTGTCAATATCTCTCTTGAATTGTGGTGCCCAGAATTGGACACAATATTCCAGATGTGGTCTAACCAAAGCAGAATAGAGGGGTAGCATTACTTCCTTAGATCTAGACACTAGGCTCCTCTTGATGCAGGCCAAAATCCCATTGGCTTTTTTTGCCGCCAAGACTTTTATGACCAGAATCACTGGGTTGCTGTGAGTGTTTTGGTATGTTTGGCCATATTCTAGTAGCATTCTCTCCTGACATTTTGCCTGCATCTGTTGCTCATGGTATCTTCAGAGGGATGGAGGGAAAGAAAAGTTAAGGTTTCTATTTATATAATGCAGATTTCTCCGTGCCAGGGTGTTGCACTGAGGACCAATTTCCAAAATGTGTCATATGAAACCTCGGTGCTCCAGATATCATGGAGTTCTCCCTCTGATTGCCATTCAAATTTTCTCCCTCTGATTGCCATTCAAATTTTTGTGTTGTCCAAGGCTTTTATGACCAGAATCACTGGGTTCTTGTGAGTGTTTTGGTATGTTTGGCCATATTCTAGTAGCATTCACTCCTGACATTTTGCCTGCATCTGTTGCTCATGGTATCTTCAGAGGGATGGAGGGAAAGAAAAGTTCAGGTTTCTATTTATATCATGCAGATTTCTCCATGCCAGGGTGTTGCACTGAGGACCAATTTCCAAAATGTGTCATATGAAACCTCAATGCTCCAAATATCATGGAGTTCGCTTTCTCCCTCTGATTGCCATTCAAATTTTTGTGTTGTCCAAGGCTTTTATGACCAGAATCACTGGGTTGCTGTGAGTGTTTTGGTATGTTTGGCCATATTCTAGTAGCATTCTCTCCTGACATTTTGCCTGCATCTGTGGCTCATGGTATCTTCAGAGTTCTGTTGAAAATGAGGCACATGGAGTACTTGTTGGCGTTAGCAGAGTATCGCAGAAGCTCAGAATAATGGACTCTGGAGTCTCCGGTAAAAGCAGGTTTTCAGCTTTACTTAAGCAGCTCAAAATAGACAACATACACCATCAGAAGACAGACGTGAAGAACACAAACCGAAAGAGATAGGAACTAATGCAAACTGCAGCTGGAAGGAAGTTTATCCCTGGCACTCCCTAATCTTCCACAGAGCAAGAACTCAGGGTCACATTCTCACAGCTTGTTACTTTGCTGTTTAACCCTTCTGTGTCAAAATACATCCTGGCAATACAATTCTATTACAATCACAATCAATTTAAACACACATCATACATGAATTATACAATGACAGTACTTACTTAGGCAATCCCTCGTTGTCCGAGTAGGGTGGGTCCATAGGTGACTATGGAGCCCTATTCTTGACCTGCATCTTCTCCCACAGTAAGGGCATTGGTTTCCAGGTAGAAGGCGGTCTCGATCGGGGTTGGCTTGACGTGCCTTCCTCTTGGCACGTTTCTCTCTTTCGCCCTCCATTTGTGCCTCTTCAAATTCTGCAGCACTGCTGGTCACAGCTGACCTCCAGCTGGAGTGCTCACGGGCCAGGGCTTCCCAGTTCTCAGTGTCTATGCCAGAGATTTTAAGGTTGGCTTTGAGCCCATCTTTAAATCTCTTTTCCTGCCCACCAACATTGTGTTTTCCGATTATGAATTTGGAAAAGAGCAACTGCTTTGGAAGTGTATATATATCTGAAATGTCCAGGGTAGGGGAAAGAACCCTGGTCTGTTTAAAGCAAGTTTGAATGTAGCAATTTCCAAACTTGGTTAGCCTTGAGTAACCATGAAGCTGTAAGTCAATCAGTGAGAATGTCTGCATAGAGGTAGCCTAGGCTTTGTTGCCTGAAATTGAACAAAATCTGGTTAACAGTATATTTAAAAAAACCCTAGAATTAGCTGGGTTGGTGGTTCAAAGTGGGGTGCACTCCAGATGTAAGGTCCAGCTTCTACCAACCTAGAAGTTCAAAACCATAAAAATGTGAGCAGATCACATTACCTTGCCACATTACCTGTGGGAAGGTAAAGGCGCTCCATGCAGTCATGCTGGCCACATGATCTTGGAGGTGTCTATGGACAATGCCGGCGCTTTGGCTTAGAAATGGAGAGCACCAACCCCCAGAGTTGGACACGACTGGACTTAATGTTGAGGAAAACCTTTACCTTTTACCTACAAATAGTATAACATAACCCTGCTCAGGTAAAGCAAGGTTATGTAAAATATTATTACTGAAAAGTTCAGCTGGGATGACTTTTACAGGATTCTTTCCTTGGCATCAATGGAGCCCTTTGCACTTGTGTAGTCTGTGTAACATCACCTTTTGCCTGGAAGAAGCTGAATCACCTTATGAACTTCTGTTGTAAACTCTATGGAGAATACAAGTGTCTCCTAAAAGCATAACCTCGATCCTTTTTGGAACATGGCCGCCTACCATTTCAATGTGTGTCATTTGAATTTGTTTTAAAGCATATGCCATTTTTCCTCACTGATATATTTTAAGAGCAGAAACAGCCTGACTGAATCAAACTTGGAACATTTGGTTTTATCTAATGGATGGCGTTGCCAATAAGATGAGAACTGAGATAGATGAACAGTATACCAACCTTTCAGGCAACCTTCTGGGCTCGTTGTCATCTAAACAGCTGAGCCGATCAAACTTTCCTGGTTACAAAAAGGACAGGAATGGATGCTTTTCAAGAATGGATACTTCCAAGAAGCATCTGTACGCAGATGACATCCAACTCTGTCACTCTTTTCCACCTGTGGTAAGGAGGCTGGGCCAGTGCTTGGCAGCTCTGATGGTCTGGATGAGGACAAATAAATTGAAACTGAATCCAGACAAGAAAGAGGTCCTCCTGGTCAACTGCAAGGCCGAACAAGGCATAGGATTACAGCCTGGGCTAGACAGGGTTAAACTCCCCCTGAAGACTGAGGTTCACAGCTTGGAAGTTCTCCTGGACCCATCACTGAGCCTGGAACCCCAGCTTTTGGCAGTGCCAGGGGAGCTTTTGCACAATTAAAACTTGTGTACCAGCTGCACCCATATCTTGAGAAGCCAGACTTGGCCATGGTGGTCCATGCCAACTGTGCCCATACCTTGAGAAGCCAGACTTGGCCATGATGATCCATGCCAACTGTGCCCGTACCTTGAGAAGCCAGACTTGTCCATGGTGGTCCATGCCAACTGTGCCCATACCTTGAGAAGTCAGACTTGTCCATGGTGGTCCACACCAACTGTGCCCATACCTTGAGAAGTCAGACTTGTCCATGGTGGTCCACACCAACTGTGCCCATACCTTGAGAAGTCAGACTTGGCCATGGTGGTCCATGCCAACTGTGTCCATACCTTGAGAAGCCATACTTGGCCATGATGGTCCATGCCAACTGTGCCCGTACCTTGAGAAGCCAGACTTGGCCATGGTGGTCCATGCCAACTGTGCCCATACCTTGAGAAGCCAGACTTGACCATGATGGTCCACGCCAACTGTGCCCATACCTTGAGAAGCCAGACTTGGCCACAGTGGTCCACGCTAGCTGCACCTGTACCTTGAGAAACCAGACTTGGCCACAATGGTCCATGCTCTTGTTACATCTCAAATAGACTACTGCAACGGGCTCTACATAGGGTGGCCTTTGAAGACTGTTTGGAAGCTCCAAGTTGTCCAACAAGCAGCAGTCAGGTTCCTTACTGGAGCAGCGTACAGAGTGCATACAGCTCGCCTGTTCCATCAGCTCCACTGGCTGCCAGTCTGCTACCGAGCACAAGTACTGGCTTTAGCCTATAAATAATTCCGGCCCAGCTTACCTATCCAAATGTATCTCTCCCTGTGAACTTGCTAGAGCATTAAGATCTTCTGAGGAGAACCTGCTCTCAGTCCCACCTTTGTCTCAGGTGTGACTGGTGGGGACGAGAGGCAGGGCCTTCTCAGTGTTGGCCCCTTGGCTATGGAATTTCCTCCCCAGGTTTAGAAAAACTTAGTTATGCAACCAGGCATTTGGATAGTGCAATATGAATCCGGCATAATAAAGGATAATGACAGGAGTGGGTACTATGTTTTAAAATTTTATGATATTTATATGTTTTATTGTTTATATTTTGTATTATTGTATATTGTTGAATTGTGCATCGAATCATGTTAAATTATATAAGCCGCTCTGAGTCCCCTTCGGAGTGAGAAGAGTGGGACATAGATATAATAAATAGACAAATAAATAAATCCTGTGTTTTGTTGGAAAGTCGGTATTGCTTTTGCTTCTTTCCTGAAATCACCTGCTGAGAAAAGAAAGCACCCTGAACAAGCATGGCTAACTTTGCATAGATCCCGTCTGCATTTTAGTGTCAGTAAACAAAGCGTCTATGTGTTCAGGCCTCAATGTCACGCACGGCAGTGCAGCCTCCTTCCTTGGCAAGGGAGAAAACCATCAATGCAATGTGCAAGATCGGGCTACCTTTCTCTGTGTGGTACCTCGACATCAGAAGATTTCTCCCCAGCCTTCAAAGAAGGCCATTTGCATATTTATTGCCTTCGTGTTTGCATTCCTCGCTTTTATTTACCACCCAGCCTATTTTATTTCCACCTTATCATAATGCTCCTTAAGCACAGTTGCTTCATGCTTAGATGAAGGGAGCGGGATAATTCTCCCCCCCTCCGATGCTGTTGTTCCTTGTCAGCGTTTGTGTCTGTTCTTTTGGAGCCAGCCGTAAAGAAATGTGCTTTCAACCGTCTTGACCAATTCGATTCTCAGGGTTTTTTTGTTTTGTTTTGCTTTTTGCATTGCCTTCCGGAAAGCGCAACTCAACAATGACAAAAAAAGGTTAACGGAGAATCCGTGGTGGTAAGAGGGAGTGACAAGTCTTTATCAACTTCTTCGGCATCAGCATCCTCCTCCAAATACTCACCTGATGTTGGATCATCCTCTATGGCCGTTCAGTGGTTGTGGAGGACAAGGGGTACCTAGGCAGTGGCTGGATGTGCAAAAAAAAAAATTAACTTCAAGTATAGCATTTCTTCGGGAGCCTCCGGTGGCGCAGTGGGTTAAACCGCTGAGCTGCTGAGCTTGTTGATCGAAAGGTCGCAGGTTCGATTCCGGGGAGCGGCGTGAGCTTCCGCTGTCAGCCCTAGCTTCTGCCAACCTAGCAGTTCGAAAACATGCAAATGTGAGTAGATCAATAGGTACCGCTCTGGCGGGAAGGTAATGGCGCTCCATGCAGTCATGCTGGCCACATGACCTTGGAGGTGTCTACTAGGCCTGGGTAACAACGCAAAAATTTGTTTCTAAAATCGATTTGTATTTGGGGGGTTTTTTTGTTTCGATATTTAAAATAATTACAAAATTTTCCTTTTAAAAAGTTCGATATTTACGAAATTTCGTAAATGGTAAAAAATTAACGAATCGATTTCCGAAACAATAACGAATCGATTCGTTAATGGCGGACGCGACCGCGAAATACGCTAAAAAACCTCCAAAAACTTCTGAAGCTTCCCTCTCCCTCTGTTCTTGACTGTTGGTGTGATATTATAATTTTTTTTCACTAATTAAACCATAAAACTGGCCCAGACATGCGGAAATAATAACGAAACGACCTCAGAACAATAACGAAACGAATACAATAACAAAATACGAAGCATTTACAAAACGTGTTTAAAAATTCGTTTTTTTAAATGATTGCTCCAGAATGGTTCGTTATCGTTTTGTAATTGGAAAAATTAACGAATTATTAACGAATTACGAATTAACGAAACGAAACCGCCCAGGCCTAGTGTCTACGGACAACGCTGGCTCTTCGGCTTAGAAATGGAGATGAGCACCACACCCCAGAGTCAGACATGACTGGACTTAATGTCAGGGGACTACCTACCATAGCATTACTTCACTCCTGTATGTTGACAACTGAGAAATTTCCTGAAGGTCTGGGAAAATATGTTTCCTCCTGCATTGAGTCATTACAAAGTCTGAGTTTTAGCAATGGGACAATTAGGAGAGACATTTGCAGACACACAGTTGGTTCTGCCTTTCCAATATTTACTGGAAGAAGGGTGAAGAGCAGTGGTTCCCAATCTTTTCTTGACCAGGGATGTTGTATATACAACACCGTCTGAGCTCTGCAAGTGCAGCATTTTCCCAAATGAAGCAGTGGGTTAAACCCCTGTGCCGGCAGGACTGAAGACCAACAGGTCGCAGGTTCAAATCCGGGGAGAGGCGGATGAGCTCCCTCTATCAGCTCCAGCTACTCATGCGGGGACATGAGAGAAGCCTCCCACAAGGATGATAAAATATCAAATCATCCAGGTGTCCCCTGGGCAACGTCCTTGCAGACGGCCAATTCTCTCTCACTCCTGTCACTACAAAAAGAGAGAGAGAGAGAGAGAGAGAGTGGTTGAGGACCAGGACATCCCTAGGGAGACCAAGGTGCTTGTTTATCAAGCCATTATCCTCCCAACCCTGCTATACACCTGCGAGACGTGGACTATCTACACATGCAACGCCTGGAACAATTCCATCAGTGTTGTCTCTGAAAAATCCTGCAAATCTCTTGGGAAGACAGGCGGACAAATGTCAGCATTCTGGAAGAAGCAAAGACCACCAGCATTGAGGTGATGGTCCTCCGCCATCAACTCCGCTGGACTGGTCACATTGTCCGAATGCCCAATTGCTGTCTCCCAAAGCAGTTGCTCTACTCCAAACTCAAGAATGGAAAATGGAATGTTGGAAGATAGGAAAAGAGATTTAAAGATGGGCTCAAAGTCAACCTTAAAAACTGTGGCATAGACACTGAAAACTGGGAAGGCCTGGCCCTTGAATGCTCTAACTGGAGGTCAGCTGTGACCAGCAGTGCTTCAGAATTTGAAGAGGCACAAATGGAAGGCGAAAGGGAGAAATGTGCCAAGAGGAAGGCTCATCAAACCAAACCTGCGCAGGACCACCTTCCATCTGCAAACTGAAGTCCTCACTGCGGGAAAACGTGCAGATCAAGAATAGGGCTCCACAGCCACCTACGGACCCACCGCCAAGACTCCACATCTGGAAGACAATCATCCTCGAGCTACGAGGAATCGCCTAAGTAAGTAGTAAGTAAGAAGTAGTCATGGTGAAGCTACGGACTAGATTTTAGTTCTTGGGGAACATTGGAGACCCACGGACTACAGGTTGGGAACCACTAATGCAGAGTGTCACCACTGCATAGATCTATATTGCACAAATATGACGTAGGATCTCGGTTCCGATACTGCTAAGTTTAGAGATGAATTTTAGGTGGCAAATCAAGTGTTGTTCTTGGGCCACCCATAGAACATCGGCAAACACATGCTACATTGCTCTCTGAGGCATTATGGCTGCCCTTTCAAAAAAACAAAACAAAACTCCCATTTAACAATTGTGTTCCAAATGTGATGAAGTGAATGCTATTTGTACTTGGTATGTTTTTTATTTCTTCCTCCCCGTCGCTCAGAAGAAATAAGCTGTTAAAGGCGCCGAAACCGGGGAGGGCCAAAGCAATCTTCCTCTGAGTTATAAACGCAAGCACATTTATAAACTGCTTTACAGCGGCTTCCTGGAATGAGCAGATAAAAGTGGCACTAAAATGCAGAATATTTCTTAAGTAGATCAATGAAGGAAAACATGCAGCAAAGTCACAACAAGGAAGGACGGGGGCCTTGTAAAATTTCATGCCCGGCACTTACATGTTATCTTAAAATATTCATTCTGAACGTGTTCAGTGGCAAAGACATTTGTACATTTCCAAAGCACACTTGCAGTTCTCCAGAGACATGGAGAGAAATCAGAAACCCTCTGATTCATGAGAATCTCCTTGGGTGCATCTACACAGTAGAATGAATGCAGTTTGACACTGCCTTTACTGTCATGGCTCAATGCTTTGGAATCCTGGGAGTTGTGGCTTGGCAGAGAAAGTTAAAGGCCTTGTCAAACTACAGCTTTCATGATTCCAAGCACTGAGCCAAGGCAGTTAAAGTGGTGTCAAGCTACATTAATTCTCCAGTGTATATGCAACCCTAGTTTCATTTCCTCTGACTAGACAATTGCAACTATGTTGGGGGGGGGTAGGAGTGGGTGCTGCACAAGGGGTTAGTAAATAGCCTCTTGCCCTCTGTCCAAAGCTGAATTGTGCACAAATATGTCACCAAGGCTGTGCTGTCGTGCGCTGGGCCTATAGCAATTGGCTTTTGAACAGGACGTGCTCTTTGTGCCCAGCGGGAAGCCGGGGTGCCTCGGATGAGAGGCCCTATGGGTTTTCCTATACAAAAGTCTTTAGAAGCTTGAAAAGTTTAACAAGGTCCTTTATTATTGCTTAGGTCAGGGGTCCTCAAAATAAGGCCCGAGGGCCGGATACGGCCCTCCAAGATCATTTACCTGGCCCTTGCTCAGGGTCAACCTAAGTCTGAAACGGCTTGAAAGCACAACAACAACAACAACAATCCTATTGCATCAGCCAAAAGCAGGCCCACACTTCCCACTAAAATACTAATAAGTTTATATTTGTCAGAATTGTTCTTCATTTTAATTATTGTATTGTATTGCACTACAAATAAGATATGTGCAGTGTGCATAGGAACTTATTTATGCTTTTTCCAAATTATAATCTGGCCCTCCAACAGTTTGAGGGACTGTGACCTGGCCCTCTGTTTAAAAAGTTTGAGGACCCCTGGCTTAGGTCTTCAACAAAACAAACAAATACTTCTCAGATCTTCAACAGGTCAAACCAATGCTTCTTAACTTGTCTACAAAGGACAGGCACCTTGCTTGGAGAACTATTTCTTTCTTTAACAAGGAAAACCCTTTTTAACCCCTCCATGGGCAATCTACTTTCTAAACTTTGCTGGTGTGGGCTCTACTCCCGGCTCCAAACTGCTTCTTGGGTCCCGAATAGACCTACCAGTCAAGGCTTTGTAGATTCTCCAGCTGAAGTCCTTTGGAACTGTTTTCCCCTGGAATTTCGTAAGAAATGAAGCTTCTCTACAGGTGGAGCTGATTCATGTCCTGTAGCTAGGCTTTCAACTGTAAGACTGAGCTAAAATGGCTCCCTTTCCTTTCTGAACCCTGGGGAAAGGGGCGGAACTAAAAAACATAATGATGATAGGCCATAACTGCAGCCTAAAAGGATCCACTCAGCTGCAAAAGGCATGGCCAAATCAAATACAAGTAATTAACCATGCGAAGAAAGGAAATTTGAGCTTCGGGTACAGCCGTACCAGCACAAAGGCCTCCTGGTGGCTCAGCAGGTTAAAACACTGAGCTGCTAAATTTGCTGACCAAAAGGTCAGTGGTTTGAATCCAAGGAGTGGGGTGAGCTCCTGCTGTTAGCCCCAGCTTCTGCCAAACTAGCAATTAAAAACATGTGAATGTGCGTGGATCAATAGGTACTGCTTCTGCGGGAAGGTAATGGTGTTCCATGCAGTCATGCTGGTTACATGACCTTGGAGTCATCTACAGACAATGCTGGCTCTTCAACTTAGGAATGGAGATGAGCACCAGAGTAATAGAGTTGGACACAACTGGACTTAGGAATGGAGATGAGCACCAGAGTAATAGAGTTGGACACAACTGGACTTAGGAATGGAGATGAGCACCAAAGTCCTAGAGTTGGACACAACTGGACTTAGGAATGGAGGTGAGCACCAGAGTAATAGAATTGGACACAACTGGACTTAGGAATGGAGGTGAGCACCAGAGTAATAGAGTTGGACACAACTGGACTTAGGAATGGAGGTGAGCACCAGAGTAATAGAGTTGGACACAACTGGACTTAGAAATGGAGATGAGCAACAGAGTTCTAGAGTTGGACACAACTGGACTTAGGAATGGAGATGAGCACCAGAGTAATAGAGTTGGACACAACTGGACTTAGGAATGGAGATGAGCACCAGAGTAATAGAGTTGGACACAACTGGACTTAGGAATGGAGGTGAGCCCCAGACTAATAGAGTTGGACACAACTGGACTTAGAAATGGAGGTGAGCACCAGAGTAATAGAATTGGACACAACTGGACTTAGGAATGGAGGTGAGCACCAGAGTAATAGAGTTGGACACAACTGGACTTAGGAATGGAGATGAGCACCAGAGTAATAGAGTTGGACACAACTGGACTTAGAAATGGAGATGAGCAACAGAGTCCTAGAGTTGGACACAACTGGACTTAGAAATGGAGATGAGCCCCAGAGTCCCAGAGTTGGACACAACTGGACTTAGGAATGGAGATGAGCACCAGACCCCTAGAGTTGGACACAACTGGACTTAGGAATGGAGATTAGCACTAACTCCCAGAGGTGGACACAACTAGACTTAATGTCAGAGGAAACCTTTGCCTTTACTTATGTCACCAAGTTGATTCCAAACCTCCACAACACATGCAAAATATAAAATAATTATATTGTCCTCTATTATGAGTGGCTTTTAAACGTAGAGATGTTGTCACTGCATTTGATCCGCCTGTTCCTCCTGTGGGTCATCTTAGGCTGTGAAGTGAGCATCTAAGCTTCTTGAGAAGGCCCAGGAAAGGCCTTTAATTTATTATGCATTGATGTGCTGTGCTGTTTGCATACCGTTTGCACCCTCCGGAATTAGATGCGCAAAACCAGGCAGGTCTCTGACCCCGTGAAGTGTGCGTTCCGAAATGGAAAAGAAGAAGAGACAAGGGCCACGGAGGGAGGATGAGAACGTGGCCAAATACAATGCTTAATTTTCTCATCAACATAATTGGATATCAAGGGAAGTGACTTGATGAATGCATTTGCATTTCAAACCACGGCATTTGTAGAACTCAACATCTTAGATCAGATGCCGGGTTCAGTGCTTAGATGCCTCCCTGGGGGAAGCTGTCGGAAGTCTACCTTGATTCCAACTCCATTTTTCAAGGGTACATAAGGGGGGGGGGGCTTCAGAAATCAATTACCAGAGTCGTTTGGGAGGGATACATGGAGCCCGTTCAGTTCTGCTCTTCCGTCTCTTTAAAACTGATTTACAAAAGAGCTTTTACGGCGTCACTAAAAACCTGCCATCACAACGGCTTTGCAAAACTTTAACTGTATCAGGAGGCTTTGAATTATTCTTTCAAGAGGATGGCTTGGCTATGTCTGGGTTTTATGGGGAACTTCTGAACAGTGCGCATTCCTCCTTGCCTGGCTTTGATGCTCTACGGCTCCGATAGGGAAAGGGAGCGGGGAGCAGAGTCGTGTCTCTTCTTCTTCGGTCAGAACAGTACACAACAGCATGAAAAATTTAATTATGTTCACATTATGCTCCCTTATGTTCACATAAAGTTGATATCGGAAGCCTGGAGCAAGGAAAGGTGATTTGGTATAGAAGAAGAAGGAAAAAGTGGGTGCAGTGGGGGCGAGAAAGAGAGAAAATTAGGCATGGTTTAGTGAAGAAGCCCAAGTACAGAACTTCTTCACACTCTTGCAAAAAGAGAATTCTGCATTGATCAGGTCCATTCATTGGGTAAGAACTTCTCCATGCTCTTGCAAAAAGAGAATTCTGCATTGATCAGGTCCGTTCATTGGGTAAGAACTTCTCCACACTCTTGCAAAAAGAGAATTCTGCATTGATCAGGTCCATTCATTGGGTAAGAACTTCTCCATGCTCTTGCAAAAAGAGAATTCTGCATTGATCAGGTCCGTTCATTGGGTAAGAACTTCTCCACGCTCTTGCAAAAAGAGAATTCTGCATTGATCAGGTCCGTTCATTGGGTAAGAACTTCTCCACGCTCTTGCAAAAAGAGAATTCTGCATTGATCAGGTCCGTTCATTGGGTAAGAACTTCTCCACGCTCTTGCAAAAAGAGAATTCTGCATTGATCAGGTCCGTTCATTGGGTAAGAGGTTCAGGCTAGACAAAAACAAGTGTTTGCCAGAACATGTTTGTTTGTTTGTTTTGTCGTGTCAGGAGCGACCTGAGAAACTGCAAGACTTGCAGAACATGTAGTGAAATATTGTTATAGTTTAAATGGTGTGTTGTAAAATGCATAGAGCTGTGATAGATTCGTGGAGCATAACTTTGGAGAGTTCCAGTGACGTAGTTACATTCCACAAGACCTAATAATAATAATAATAATAATAATAATAATAATAATAATAATAATTTTTGTTTCTACCCCGCCACCATCTCTCCGATGAGGACTCGGAGCAGCTTCCATGGGGCCAAGCCCAGACAACGTAATACAACAATAAAATCAAAACATATACAACAGACAACAAACACCATTATCAAAATGGCAATAATAATAATAATAATAATAATAATAATAATAATAATATTCCAATAGACACAATCATAATAGAGATGACAATGGGCGGGCCACATATTCCGAATAAAAAACAATTAACAGACTATGATGAGATAAAATAGGAGCAGGATGTTAAAATGGAACTCATAAAACACACAGAGTTGTGGGGCAGAACATCCTATTTGGAGGGCACAAACTCCATCAGCCAAAAATATTGAGGGGATGTAAAATATCATGCTGTGCACCTACTCGCCAAAGGCACAGCAGAAAAGCCAGGTTTTGAGGTTCTTTTTAAATGTTTCCAGTGAATGGGGCTTTCCTGATCTCCCCAGGTAAAGAGTTCCAAAGTCAGGGGGCCACAGAAGAGAAGGCTCTCTCTCTTGTGCCCACAAGACGAGCTTGTGAGATTAGTAAAGGCGAAAGAAGTACCTCCTCTGAGGAACAAAGGGCCCGGGTTGGTATGTGGAGCGGGATACGGTCATGAAGGTAGGCGAGTCCCAAACCGTTTAGGACTTTATAGGTGATAACCTGTACCTTGATAACCATGTGCTTTCTCTTCCAACAATGTACGGCTAGGTGATCAGATGTGTTTTCTTTACTTCTGTAAATAGTATATAGTTTGTAGTGTAGTATTGCAATAAAGTAGGCCACTCCAGGCTTTGGAATTGATTTAAAGCAGCACGGTGTATTTATTTTCCTTGTGCTTTCTGAGTGGACGCCAGAGAGTCAAGAAGTATTGAGATAAGAGAGAGAGCTAATTTATCTCAATAAATCAACAGTGTTCAAAACAGAATCCATAAGGAACTCACTGTTTTAAGATCTCTTGTCTCAAAAAGATGAGAAAAAAGTACTTACTTACTTACTTACTTACTTACTTACGCGATCCCTCGTAGTCCGAGGATGATGGTCCTCCAAGTGTAGTATCCTGGCGGTGGGTCCATAGGTGACTGTGGAGCCCTATTCTTGACCTGCATCTTCTCCCACAGTGAGGGCATCGGTTTCCAGGTGGAAGTAGGTCCTGGTTGGGGTTGGCTTGATGCGCTTTCCCCTTGGCATGTTTCTCTCTTTCACCCTCCATTTGTGCCTCTTCAAATTCTGTAGCACTGATGGTCACAGCTGACCTCCAACTGGAGTGCTCAAGGGCCAGGGCTTCCCAGTTCTCAGTGTCTATGCCAGAGTTTTAAAGGTTGGTTTTGAGTCTGCCTTTAAATCTCTTTTCCTGTCCACCAACATTCCATTTTCCATTCTTGAGTTTGGAGTAGAGCAACTGCTTTGGGAGATGGTGGTTGGGCATCTGTACAACGTGGCCAATCCAGCGGAGTTGATGGCAGAGGACAATCACTTCAATGCTGGTGGTCTTTGCTTCTTCCAGCATGCTGACATTTGTCCACCTGTCTTCCCAAGAGATTTGTAGGATTTTTCGGAGGCAACGCTGATGGAATCGTTCCAGGAGTTGCATGTGATGTCTGTAGACTGTCCACCTCTCACAGGCATAGAGGATAATAGCTTTATAAACAAGCAGCTTGGTATCCCTACGGATGTCCCGGTCCTCAAACACTCTCTGCTTCATTCAGGAAAATGCTGCACTTGCAGAGCTCAGGCGGTGTTCAATTTAGGTGTCAATGTTGACTTTGGTGGAGAGGTGGCTGCCAAGGTACTGGAACTGGTCAACATTTTCTAATGTTACACCATTAAGCTGTATTTCTGGCCTTGGAGAGGGATTGGCCGGTGACTGCTGGAAGAGCACTTTGGTTTTCTCAATGTTTAATGACAGGCCGAGCTTCTCGTATGCTTCTACAACAGTGAGAACAAAGTAGACCGCTGGTGATGATGGACATATGTTTCCTCCATGAACAGATGAACTATGCCTCTCAGGACTTGTTGCTGTTTGTGAGCTTCCCATTATGAGAACAAAGCATTGGGCCAGGGAAGTCTGTTGTAAAGCACATTAAGGTTGTGTGTGTATTGATATGGAGAGGAATCAGCCAAGGCTAGCTCACGATATTTTGCTGGCTAGAGTGAAGGATAAAGCAACGGACATATCCTCATGCACCATTCCACATATAAGGAGAGTTACAGCCGTTGGAATATTTTTTGACACAATTTACACTTCTGGTGATGACTTTTGAGCCATGGATGGTTGAATCCCTGAGCAGAGATCCATCCACTCTTAAGTGGGGTGAGCAACTTTTAGATGTTTTCATAATCAATGGAAGTACAAATCAATGCATTTTGGTCTGTAAAGCTTCCTGCTGAGCTATTTAATCTCCAAATTGCATGCGACTTATGATAAGCCATGGATTCCATGGGGTTTTCTTGGGCAAGGAATACTCAGAAGTGGGTTTCTCCCGTTCTTTCCTATGAAGCAGAGCTTGCAAAACTTGATATTCATTGGTAGTCTTCCATCGAAAGTAAACTGGATTCTGCTTGGTTTCCAAGATCAGATGGGATCTGGTGATTTTAGAGTAAGGGTTCTCAAAATTTTTCAGAGGTGGAGCCCTTTTTGAAGCAAAAGTTTTTCTTGCAGCCCCAATAAATATTTATATATTATATTATATATAATGTATATATATCAGGGAGCGCCTGATGGTGCAGTGGGTTAAACCGCTGAGCTGCTGAACTTGTTGACCAAAAGGTCGCAGGTTCGAATCCGGGAACAGCATGAGCTTCCGCTGTCAGCCCCAGCTTCTGCCAACCTAGCAGTTCGAAAACATGCAAATGTGAGTAGATCAATTGGTACTGCTCTGGCGAGAAGATAACAGTGCTCCATGCAGTCATGCCGGCCACATGACCTTGAAGGTGTCTACAGACAACGCCGGTTCTTTGGCTTAGAAATGGAGATGAGCACCAGAGTCAGACATGCCTGGACTTAATGTGAGGGGAAAACCTTTACCTATATATATCAGGCATGGGCTGAGCCAGTAGCAGATACATGGGGAGTGTTTGTGTGAACTAATTCACACAGTGCATACACACACACACACACACACACACATACTTTGGGGCCATATATATTGCACTGTGTGAATTAGTTCACACAAACACTCTCCATGTATCTGCCACTGGCCCAACCCATGCCTGATATATATAGGTAAAGGTAAAGGTTTTCCCCTCACATTAAGTCCAGCCATGTCCAACAAAGTATATATATACTTTGGGGCCATTGGAGCCCCCGGTGGCGCAGTGGGTTAAAGCGCTGAGCTGCTAAGTTTGTTGACCGAAAGGTTGCAGGTTCGAATCTGGGAATGGCATGAGCTTCCGCTGTCAGCCCCAGCTTTTGCCAACCTAGCAGTTCGAAAGCATGCAAATGTGAGTAGATCAATAGGTATTGCTCCATCGGGAAGGTAACGGTGCTCCATGCAGTCATACCAACCACATGACCTTGGAGGTGTCTACGGACAACACCGGCTCTTTGGTTTAGAAATTGAGATGAGCACCACACCCCAGAGTCGGACACAACTGGACTTCATGTCAGGGGAAAACCTTTACCTTTACCTACTTTGGGGCCATCCAGTCCAACTCCCTTCTTCTATGCAGGGAAAACACAATTAAAGCACCCTCAACCGATGTCCATCCAACTTTTGTAATAATAGTAGTAGTGGTAGTAGTAGTAGCAGCAGAAACCCCAGAGAAGATGAGGTGCCCGTGGAGCCCATGAGTACCTCTTGCTGAACCCCAAAGGCTCCCCGGAGCACAGTTTGAGAGCCGCGATTTTAGAGTATTTAGTCCACCTTAATTACCTTTAGACTTGGCCATTTCATAGTTTTGCTTGTGTAGAACAGGATTGTGCTCTGAATTTTCCAATGTGTTATTAAATTACTTCTTTCTGCAGCATTTCTTGCTGCTGGAGATGCAGATGCGCTTGATTTCATTAGGTGTAGCTGGAGGCACCCTGCCACTCTGCCCCGATGCTGACTTTATCCCATGACTGCTAAAGGCCAAATAATCATAATCATTTCAAGTTGATCGCATAGCGCATTTCCCTGGGGAGAGCTATTCAAATTCAATCAGTCATACTAACCACGGTTTCGTAATTACAGAAAGGGAGACTAGTACACTGGTTTGCTTTAAACACACATGCACCAATAATGTTTGGCTCTTCTCAAATAGAATTACTTAGGGTTTTCCCCCTGTTTAAGAAAAAAACTGCACAAAAACAACAGAAGGTGCAATCTGCCAACCCACAGCACAAGGAAGCTTGTGCCAGGCGCAATGGCAAACGCACACGAGCTCGGCTTGGTTGATTGCTTCCATTATTGTCTCCCTTGCAAACCACATTAGTCCATTGGCTTGGAAAAAATATAATAACGACAATGTTAATTAAATAGAGATGAGGTTCGGCTGAATATTATAAGACGTTCCACAACTCGGAGAAGGTGCTGCATAAACAAATGCAAAGTTTTTGTATACAGAATGGAAAAGTTGGGGAGTTTAGTTCAAATAAACAAAGGAACAGGGATAATTTTGGTTTGGCTTATTACTAATCAGATCCCCTCCCCCCAAACGTCCTAGAGTTATCCATATGTTGTTGTTTATTCGTTCAGTTGCTTCCAACTCTTTGTGACCTCCTGGACTATCCCAAGCCAGAGCTCCCTGTCGGCCGTCACCACTCCCAGTCACTTCAAGGATGCCATCCCTCCATCTTGCCCTTGGTCGGCCCCTCTTCCTTCTTCCTTCCACTTTCCCCAGCATCATTGTCTTCTCCAAGCGTTCCTGTTTTCTCATGATGTGGCCAAAGGACTTCATCTTTCCTCTGTAAAGATGACACCAAATTGGGAGGGAGAGCCAATACTCCAGAGGACAGGAGCAGGATTCAAAACGATCTTGACAGATTAGAGAGATGAATGGCCAAAACTAAGAAAATGAAGTTCAGTGGGGACAAATGCAAGATACTCCACTTAGGCAGGAAAAATGAAATGCAAAGAGACAGAATGGGGGACAATGCCTGGCTCAAGAGCAGTACGTGTGACAAAAACATCTTGAGCCAACAATGTGATGTGGCGGCAAAAAAAGCCAATGGGATTTTGGCCTGCATCAATAGGAGCCTAGTGTCTAGATCTAGGGAAGTCATGCTCCCCATGCTCTATTCCGGCTTGGTTAGACCACACCTGGAATATTGTGTCCAATTCTGGGCACCACAATGGAAGAGAGATATTGACAAGCTGGAATGTGTCCAGAGGAGGGCGACTAAAATGATCAAGGGTCTGGAGAACAAGCCCTATGAGGAGCAGCTTAAATTGCTGGGCATGTTTAGCCTGAAGAAGAGAAGGCTGAGAGGAGATATGATAGCCATGTATAAATATGTGAGAGGAAGCCAGAGGGAGGAGGAGGGAGCAAGCTTGTTTTCTGCTTCCCTGGAGACTAGGACGCAATGGAACAATGGCTTCAAACTACAAGAGAGGAGATTCCATCTGAACATGAGGAAGAACTTCCTGACTGTGAGAGCCGTTCAGCAGTGGAACTCTCTGTCCTGGAGTGTGGTGGAGGCTCCTTCTTTGAAGCCTTTATACAGAGGCTGGATGGCCATCTGTCAGGGGTGCTTTGAATGTGTTTTTCCTGCTTCTTGGCAGAATGGGGTTGGACTGGATGGCCCACTCTTCCAACTCTAGGATTCTATGCTTCTAGTAGGAAGAGAATTGGGTGCTACTCCTGCTGCCCTGAAGCCAGCACGCATCTGAGTTAGAATTTCAGTGAAGGCAATCTTGACTTTTGTAAAGGCCCATGAAGAGCACTGTTCAATCTGATTTTAAATTTGGCTTTACATGCTGCTTTTGATGTCTCCATTTCACTTTTTTTTTGCATTGACATTTGGAAAGCCATCATTTCAGAGATGAACCGCGCTTTAAAAAAACAAAAACCCCGAAGCCGGAGAAGCGCATGGAAATTTCTTAACAAATAAATAAATGCCCACAGATATCCATAATGTGAGATTTTGCCATTTTAATCACCACTCATCTGGTAATTCTCTCAAAATAACAGCTCGCTCTCCTCCTTCGCACAGCCAACACAATTTGGACATTTTGCCCTTTTCCTGCCAGCTAATGCATGCAAATTGCTGAGCATTTCTGAATATGGAGAATGAGATGGAAAGGGCCGTTCTGGAGGGTGAAACACTGACAGAAAGAGAGAGGGAGAGCCATTCTGCCTTTTCTCTTCTTTGCGGGCAGCGTATTAAGGAAGTAGAGTGATTTATTCCCTTTTATGGGTGGGATATAAAAGCATTCGATTTCTCTACCAATAATATGTAGTAGGACAATGAAATTGTCCAATATCCGCTGGATAATGGAAAAAGGCAGGGAGTTTCAGAAAAACATCTACTTCTGCTTCATTGACTATTCTAAAGCCTTTGACTGTGTGGATCATAATAAATTGTGGCAAGTTCTTAGTGGGATGGGCATCCCAAGCCACCTTGTTTCTCTCCTGAGGAATCTGTACAAGGACCAAGTAGCAACAGTCAGAACTGACCATGGAACAACAGACTGGTTCAAGATTGGGAAAGGCGTACGGCAAGGCTGCATCCTCTCACCCAACCTTTTTAACTTGTATGCAGAACACATCATGCGAGGATGTGCGGGGCTGGATGAATGCAAAGCTGGGGTGAAAATTGCTGGAAGAAACATTAACAACCTCAGATATGCAGATGACACCACCCTGATGGCCGAAAGCGAGGAGGAGCTGAGGAGCCTTCTAATCAAGGTGAAAGAAGAAAGCGCAAAAGCCGGGTTGCAGCTAAACGTCAAAAAAACCAAGATTATGGCAACAAGAATGATTGACAACTGGAAAATAGAGGGAGAAACTGTGGAGGCCGTGACAGACTTTGTATTTCTAGGTGCAAAGATTACTGCAGATGCAGACTGTAGCCAGGAAATCAGAAGACGCTTCCTTCTTGGGAGGAGAGCAATGTCCAGTCTCGATAAAATAGTAAAGAGTAGAGACATCAGACTGGCAACCAAGATCCGCCTAGTCAAAGCCATGGTATTCCCTGTAGTAACCTACGGATGTGAGAGCTGGACCTTAGGGAAGGCTGAGCGAAGGAAGATAGATGCTTTTGAGCTCTGGTGTTGGAGGAAAGTTCTGAGAGTGCCTTGGACTGCGAGAAGATCCAACCAGTCCATCCTCCAGGAAATAAAGCCCGACTGCTCACTGGAGGGAAAGATACTAGAGACAAAGTGGAAGTCCTTTGGCCACATCATGAGGAGACAGGAAAGCCTAGAGAAGACAATTATGCTGGGGAAAGTGGAAGGCAAAAGGAAGAGGGGCCGACCAAGGGCAAGATGGATGGATGGCATCCTTGAAGTGACTGGACTGACCTTGAGGGAGCTGGGGGTGGTAACGGCCGACAGGGAGCTCTGGCGTGGGCTGGTCATGAGGTCACGAAGAGTCGGAGACGACTGAACGAATGAACAACAACAAGGACAATGAAAAAGAGAGAGAGAAATGACACATAATCTCTAACCGTTCCGAAAATTTACATCATCCCCATCAGCCACGAGGCTGTCGTTAACAAAGGCATGGAGCTTACAAGTAAATGTAAATGTTTGAAACATCCAAATGTTCAAAAGTTGTCCTGGCGGCAAAGTTTTCGTTCTTTCCCAGCATTGGAATCTCCATAATACTCATCTTCTGGAATACTCCTCCATGACTTGTGCAATAATTAAAACACATGCTTTTGCTCACCATTCAGCCTTCTCTAATGCATAAGTTGACAGGAAACTTAATATATATTTAGTAGGGCTGGGCGGTTTCGTTCGTTAATTTCATAATTCGTTATTGATTCGTATTTAAATTAGCTTACGATCCGATATTGAGCCATGCAGGAGCAACTAAAAATCGAAACGAATTTTTCAATTTATTTCGTAATTGGTTCGTAATTGGTTCGAAATCGTTTCGAAATCATTTTGAAATTGTTTCGAAATTGTTTCATTATTATTTCCGTATGTCTGGTGCAAGTTTTATAGTTGTTGTTTGTTTTATCAGTGATAAAAACATAAATTATCACACCAACAGTCAACAACAGAGGGAGAGGGAAGCTTCAGAAGTTCCCCCTGTCCCATTTGGAGGGTTTTTTAGCGTATTGCGCAATCGCGTCCGCCATTAACGAATCAATTCGAAATTTACGAAATTTCGTAAATAACGAAAAAAATTAAAGAAAAGTTCGGAATTCTTTTAAAAAACGCAACGCAATGGACCCCCTAAAAACGAAACGAGTTTAGAAACAATTTTTTCTGTTGTTACCCACCCCGAATATTTAGAACTAGCCTCCCCTGCTATGTGTTGCTGTGGCCCAGTCTGTGTATATGTGTTTGTGTGTGCATGACTGTATGTGTATATATGTGTGTTTGTGTGCATATATGTGGTTTTGAGCATGCATTGTAATGCATTTTTTTATTTTTTGGATTTTTTATCTCTTCTGCTGTGTTTTTCAGTGTTTTTATGAGTGATGGTCACTCATTGGCCTGAACACAAATGTTTTCAAATTTTGTTACATAGGTTGTTTTTTTTTGTCATGTCAGGAGCGACTTGAGAAACTGCAAGTTGCTTCTGGTGTGAGGGAATTGGCTGTCTGCAAGGATGTTGCCCAGGGGGCGCCTGGATGATTTGATGCTTTTATCATCCTTGTGGGAGGCTTCTCTCATGTCCCAGCATGAGGAGCTGGAGCTGATAGAGGGAGCTCATCCGCCTCTCCCCAGATTCAAACCTGTGACCTGTCGGTCTTCAGTCCTGCCGGCACAGGGGTTTAACCCACTGTGCCACCAGGGGCTCCGTTACATAGGTAAAGGTAAAGGTTTCCCCTGACATTAAGTCCCATTGAGGCTGGATGGCTATCTGTCGGGGGTGCTTTGAATGCAATATTCCTTCTTCTTGGCAGGGGGTTGGACTTGATGGCCCACGGGGTCTCTTCCAACCCTATGATTCAATGATTCTATGATTCTATGTGTCCGACTCTGGGGGTTGGTGCTTATCTCCATTTCTAAGCTGAAGAGCCGGCGTTGTCCATAGACGTCTCCAAGGTCATGTGGCCGGCATGACTGCATGGAGCGCTGTTACCTTCCTGCCAGAGTGGTACCTATTGATCTACTCACATTTGCATGTTTTCAAACTGCTAGGTTCACAGAAGCCGGACCTATCAGCTGAAGTTCATGCCACTCCCCAGATTCGAACTTGCAACCCTTCGATCAGCAAGTTCAGCTGCTCAGCGGTTTAACCCACTGTGCAACCAGGGGCTCATAGTGCTTTGGTGTTGCTAACTTGAAGGCACACATATATACACACAACTTCTGTAGAAGCAATGTGTTGTTTTTTTAATTTGTTGTACTTTGGCCACATCATGAGGAGACAGCAAAGCCTAGAGAAGGGAATGATGCTGGGGAAAGTGGAAGGCAAAAGGAAGAGGGGCCGACCAAGGACAAGATGGATGGATGGCATCCTTGAAGCGACTGGGCTGACCTTGAAGGAGCTGGGGGTGGTGACGGCCGACAGGGAGCTCTGGCGTGGGCTGGTCCATGAGGTCACAAAGAGTCGGAGACGACTGAACGAATAAACAACAACAACAATCTGCTTTGAGAAAAATAAAATAAATAAAAACAACAACAGAACTTGATTTGCATTTCCTCGCAATCTAGAAGTGGCTTTGCAAAATGAGATGGTGAAATTCTAATAATAAGTTTGATCCAGACCTAATGACTCCTAGAGTAGAAATGCTGGAATCGATAGTACCTTAGTTGGGGCTAAATTAAGTCTTAATTTAAATGGTTGAAATCCAGTTGCAAGTTCCAATTAGAATAAACGCATTAAATCAAGGAATTTACATAAATGTTGATCTATCCATCACCAATTGATAAAATGAATCTGCTTGTTGGATTTAGGCCAATGAGTCTACATTAAAGGTGGCTAAGACTAGTCAAAGCCAGTGAGGGTGACTCAATATTAGCAAATGAGAATGATTCACAACCATAGGTCAATGCAAACTTAACAGTTGAGTAGAGCTTACTCTTAGCAGAATGACTCACTCTAAGTCTATATCGCTCTCTTCCATCCTAAATTCTGAAAGATCAAATTCCTCAAGGGTCTTAACATTACTCAGAGGGAAATGAGATGTAGGAAGCCATGTCTGGACTAAGCCATCGCTAAAATTGCTCACAAATCATTGCTTGTTTTGGAAATTCTGGGTTCGTTGCCACGAAAGGGTTGGATCGGTCCTTCCTAATCCGGTGCCAGGATGGCCAAATTCCAGCCAGCTTCACTATGACACAATTGTGTGTGAAAGACAGAGGTTTTTTTTATTTTTGTGTATTAGACTGTAATTACAAATCTCATCATTATCTAGCAAACATGTTCATTAGGCAGTCTGCTAATTACTGTAATTAAGACTTTCCTGAGTTCACTGACATATTCCTGAGACACTAACTGATTGTGCATCAGTTTTATTGCTCCATCTATCAGCTCAATCCAATGGCAGTCCTGACTAGAATACAAATACCCAAATCTTTGCGACACCAGTGTCTCCTTGATCTTCAGCAGCATCTCAGTCTCTTTATACTTTTCTCTTCCACAAGTCAATTGTGTCCAATTCTGTGCACCACAATTCAAGAGAGATATTGACAAGCTGGAATGTGTCCAGAGGAGGACAACTAAAATGATCAAGGGCCTGGAGAACAAGCCCTATGAGGAGTGGCTTAAGGAGCTGGGCATGTTTAGCCTGAAGAAGAGAAGGCTGAGAGGAGATATGATAGCTATGTATAAATATGTGAGAGGAAGCCACAGGGAGGAGGAGGGAGCAAGTTTGTTTCTGCTTCTCTGGAGACTAGGACACGAAACAATGGCTTCAAACTACAAGAAAGGAGATTCTATCTGAACATGAGGAAGAACTTCCTGACTGTGAGAGCCGTTCAGCAGTGGAACTCTCTGCTCGCTGGAGTGTGGTGGAGGCTCCTTCTTTGGAAGCTTTTAAACAGAGGCTGGGTGGCCATCTGTCAGGGATGATTTGAATGCAATATTCCTGCTTCTTGGCAGAATGGGTTGGACTGAATGGCCCAGGAGGTCTCTTCCAACTCTTTGATTCTATGATTCATTAAACTGAGTGAAGGACATAGTAGGAGTGTGTTTTAAGGAAGACATAGAATTGCTATTCACCTGAAATTCACAAACCTAGTGTATATAATCTTGGGAATAGGACCCTATGCAGCTCCTGTGTCCAAAGGTTTCTTGGTGCTCTACAAGAAACTTTTGTCAGAACATGGTGTTTAAATGTAGAAGTGAAATATTGTTTGTAATTTAAACTGTGTGATGTAGTAACACAAGAGTTAAATGTGATGTACTGCTAGAGCATAACTTTGGAAAGTTCCTGTGACAGAGACAGATGCTGAGAACTGATAAGCCAGGGATGTGTGTTTCCAGAGGTGTATGGCAAAGTGATCAGACATATTTTACTCTGCTCCTGTATATAGTGTAATTTGCAATAAAAGATAAGAGCCGCTCCAGGCTTTGGAGCTGACTGAGGTAGTACGCTTCATTATTTGCTTTTGTACCTTTGAGCAGATACTCAAGAGGTCAATAAATAAACAGTGGGTTGTTGTAGGTGTTTTCGGGCTATATGACCATGGTCTAGGGGCATTCTCTCCTGACGTTTCGCCTGCATCTATGGCAAGCATCCTCAGAGGTAGTGAGGTCTGTTGGAACTAGGAAAAAGGGTTTATATATGTGTGGAATGACCAGGGTGGGACAAAGGACTCTTGTCTGCTGGAGCTAGGTGTGAATGTTTCAACTGACCACCTTGATTAGCATTTGATTGCCTGGCAGTGCCTGGGGCAATCTTTTGTTGAGAGGTGATTAAATGTCCTTGTTTGTTTCCTCTCTGTTGTTGTGCTGTTGTAATTTTAGAGTTTTTTTAATACTGGTAGCCAGATTTTGTTCATTTTCATGGTTTCCTCCTTTCTGTTGAAATTGTCCACATGCTTCTTGTGGATTTCAATGGCTTCTCTGTGTAGTCTGACATGGTGGTTGTTGGAGTGGTCCAGCATTTCTGTGTTCTCAAATAGTATGCTGTGTCCAGGTTGCCTCATCAGGTGCTCTGCTATGGCTGACTTCTCTGGCTGAAGGAGTCTGCAGTGCCTTTCATGTTCCTTGATTTGTGTCTGGGCAATTCTGATGCGTTTGGTGGTCCCTCTAGAGACTTCTTGTCCACAGCTGCATGTGTTTGTATGTTGTGTTTCCTCATCCGCTTCCCTCTGCGGTCAGTGGTTCCCTTGATGTATGGCAGGAACACTTTTCCTCTGGGTGGATCTTCGTCTTTATTCTCGTGGCTTGTTCTCGGTCTTGCAGCTCTTCTGATGTCTTGATTATTAAAGTCATGAAGCACTTTTTGAAGGAAAAGTTGTTTATTTATTGTATTGTTGACGGCTTTAATGGCCGAATCACTCGGTTGTTGTAGGTTTTTGTAGGTTTTTTCGGGCTATATGGCCATATTCTAGAGGCATTCTCTCCTGATGTTTGTGCCTAGGGGAATCTTTTGTTGAGAGGTGATTAGCTGTCCCTGATTGTTTCCTCTCTGGAGTTTCATGTTCCTTGATTCAGGTTTGGATGCAGAACATGAAAGGCACTGCAGACTAGTTCAACCTGGCAAATCAGCCATAGCAGAGCACCTGATGAACATACCTGGACACGGCATATTATTGGAGACCACAGGAATGCTGGACTACACACAGAAGCCATTGAAATCCACAAGAAGCACATGGACAAGTTCAACAGAAAGGATGAAACCATGAAAATGAACAAAATCTGGCTACCAGTATTAAAAATACTCTAAAATTATAACACCCTAACACAGGGAAACTCCAGAGAGGAAACAATCAGGGACAGCTAATCACCTCTCAACAAAAGATTGCCCCAGGCACTAACAAACCACACCAAAAAAACTGCCAGGCCATCAAATGCTAATCAGGGTGGACAGTTGAAACATTCACACCTAGCTCCAACAGACAAGAGTTCTTTGTCTCACTCTGGACATTCCACAGATATATAAACCCAATTTTCCTAGTTCCAACAGATCTCACAACCTCTGAAGATGCTTGCCATAGATGCAGGCAAAACGTCAAGAGAGAATGCCTCTAGAACATGGCCATATAGCTCGAAAAAACCTACAACAACTCACTCACATTACTGTTTTCAAACTGCTAGGTAAGCAGAAGCTAGGGCTGATGGCGGGAGCTCACCCCGATCAGCAGCTTGAACTGTGAACCTTCTGGTTCACAAGATTTTCTACAGCTGGCAGTTTAACTGGCTGTTTACTCACCTGCTAACTGCAGCTTTAAAAGTTTGAGAACCCCTACTCTAGAGTACTAAAGTAAGAACGGAAGTGAAAAAAACCACAACGGAGGTGCCTCTTTTCCTTCCCCTTTTCCCATCGACAGCCATGTAGCATCTGTAGCATCATTCTCCAGTATTTGGCATCTGCAAGGAGGAGAGAAATTTTGGACATTGCTACTGAGTAGCCCCTTGAGTCCCACCCCAAACAAGACATTTGGGCAACTTCCATCATAGCCTTTGAGTTTTATTTGGCACGTACCTATCCAGCACGATGAGTAACATTTCCAAGCTCTGGAATGTATTGTTCGGTCGAGTCTCTGAAGTCACACTCCCCATTCATACACCAAGCCAATGTACATCTCTTTCTTGCAACAATCATTTCAGAGTCTCTTCGGAAGTGCTCGTTATTGCCATAACCTTCTTCCCTTCTATTTTTTAAAAAGGTAAGCTTTATTAGCAGACAAGTATTAATTTGACTATTTATGCATCTTTGAGAATGGCGACAATTTCTCAAAAATAATTCCATCTGTCTTCGGTTCGTGACATTATAAATCAGCTCAAGTTCCCCCTCAAGCAACAGGGAGGCTAATTTCACACTATTTGGTAAAAGCTTTGCTTACACGGTTCTCGTTCTTATCACTGAAGTGCGCCAAATGAAGGAGAAAATGGAAAGAGCATTAGAATGATGACAACAACAACCGCAACCAAAACACAGATGAATGATATGGGGAGGAACTTTAACAAGCACCTGAAATGTATGAATTTGGAGGCCTTATTGACGCTGCATCCATGCGTTAGAGCCAGGGCTGTTGGAGAAACGATGAGGACCATGGATCAAGATGAGAGGGGAAGTCAAAGGGAGGAGGGAACAAGCTTGTTTTCTGCTACCCTGGAGACTAGGACGCAATGGAACAATGGCTTCAAACTACAGAAAAGAAAGGATATTCCCCCTGAACATTAGGAAGAACTTCCCCTGGGGGGAAACCAGCAGTGGAACTCTCTGCCCCAAAGTGTGGTGGAGGCTCCTTCTTTGGAGGCTTTTAAACAGAGGTTGGATGGCCATCTGTTGGGGGTGCTTTGAATGCGATTTTCCTGCTTTTTGGCAGAATGGGGTTGGACGGGATGGTCCCTTCCAACTCTAGGATTCTATTATTCTATGACAGAACTATAGTTGGGATGGACATGATGTGGGGATATGTGTTCACTCTTCAAAGGCACACCAGAAGAGGTCTTTCAAGAAGAAGGAGAAGAAGGAGAAGAAGGAGAAGAAGAAGGAGGAGGAGGAGGAGGAGGAGGAGGAGGAGGAGAAGGAGAAGGAGAAGGAGAAGAAGGAGGAGGAGGAGGAGGAGGAGGAGGAGGAGGAGGAGGAGGAGGAGGAGGAGGAGAAGGAGAAGAAGAAGGAGGAGGAGGAGGAGGAAAAGGAGGAGAAGGAGGAGAAGGAGGAGGAGAAGGAGAAGAAGGAGAAGAAGGAGGAGGAGGAGGAGGAGGAGGAGGAGGAGAAGGAGAAGGAGAAGGAGGAGAAGGAGGAGGAGGAGGAGGAGGAGGAGAAGGAGGAGAAGGAGAAGAAGGAGGAGGAGGAGAAGAAGGAGGAGGAGGAGGAGGAGGAGGAGGAGGAGGAGAAGTTTATTTTTCTACCCCGCCTCCATCTCCCCAAAGGGACTCGGGGTGGCTTACATGGGGCCAAGTCCAAGGCAACTGTCACGTTGCCAGGGCTCTGCCGTTATTTCCAGCAGAGATGAACCAAACAAAAACCCAGTTTGTGTTAAACAGTTTAATTAAAACACCATTTACTTTCTGGCTGTTTTAATTGTCCAAAATATAAAACATAAAGATAGCACTCAGTCACAGAATAAACAAAAACTAATAGCAAAAGCTACACTGTAGTCAAAGGGTCCAACCCAGTGGTCAAATGCCAATAATTTAATAAACAAAGTCCAGGGATCAAGACTCTATACCGTAGTCAAAAGCCAATCCAGAGGTTCAAGGTTCCAGGGTTCCAAGATTACAGGTGACAGGTCAAGACACCAAAAATCTACAAACCTGGGGGAAAACCAGCAGCATCTACCACCAAAATAAGACAAATACTTTTCTCCTAAAGATCGGTTCCAAGGCTCGCTCCTTATATCCAGAAATACCCAGTTGCAACCCATCTCTTGGATACCTCCACTCTTAAATATTTTCACCCACAAACTCTTACTTAAAGATTACTCAACCCTTTAGAATTGAGACTTACATTAACCCTTCCATCACCAACCACCATCAGTTGCAGAACATATTACATGACAGCAACATACAATTAAAAACAAAACAATAACATATTAAAATAGCATAAAACAGCATAACAATAATAAACAAGCATCATAAGCAACATTTTTTGGGGGAGAGAGGGAGGGAGCCAATATGTGAGACTAGTTAAAGGATAGGGTGGTCAATAGAACATATAGTAGCATAGGAATAGAGCAATTAAACAGGATAGTTTCAGCTTAACTTAAAAGTGTCGTAATCAAATATAGGAATTTAAATTCAGGCCATGATTAGAGACCATTTGTCAAAGGGGTCATTAATCAAATGCACAGCAAAACATCTTAAAGGCTGCCAGGGTGGGGGCTTGCCTAATCTTACTAGGTAGCGAATTCCAAAGCCGAGGGGCCACCACGAAGAAGGCTCTAATTGTCTTAGTGAAGTCTGAGTTACTTCAGTAATTGCCTTAGTGAAGTCCAAGTTACTTACTCCTCTTCATCTGGTGGTGAATTCATTTTTCAAGCACCGCAGCCTTGGAAGCCCCCCTCCCCTCTTGCATCTGGCAGTGACTTCCCACACATTATGTTCAATCCTGACTGCAGTGTGTGACAATAACCTGTCACATGCGGCAGACTGAAGTGTTGGCTCCCATTAGGTTGGCTAATAAAAGTAATTTTATATGTCACTAAAAAGATAATTCAACCCCAGCCCCCACCGGCACGCAAGGGGATTAATCATCTCAAGAAGCAATCTCTCCATCAGGTGCCTGAAGCTACTTCAACTGCTTACATGCTTCCGTGTTCGGGTAATATGGCAAGGTCAGCTCCCAGCTGCTGATCTCCTTGTTGGGGATGCTTGGGCTGATGGTGGCATTTAGCTTAGCAAATGTTCCCCAAACAGTGCCTATCAAGGACAGATGGAGTTAATCTTTAGGAAGCATACCTTTTTTTTTTTTTCACATATTGAAAGCGCAGTATTACAGTTTGTACTACATAACTTCCTGTTCATTCAAATATACATGCCATCTGATAATTTCTGGTCACTGTGAAAATATATTTTCATCAAATCTTAGAGTTGGAAGAGACCTGGTGGGCCATCCAGTCCAACCCCTTTCTGCCAAGAAGCAGGAAAATCACATTCAAAGCACCACTGGCAGATGGCCATCCAGCCTCTGTTTAAAAGCCTCCAAAGAAGGAGCCTCCAACACACTCCTGGGCAGAGAGTTCCACTGCTGAACAGCTTTCACAGTCAGAAAGTTCTTCCTAATGTTCTGTTAAGATTAACTTCACAGGGTTGCTGTAGGTTTTTCCGGGCTATATCGCCATGTTCTGGAGGCAATTTTTCTCCTGACGTTTCGCCTGTATCGTGTACCATGCAGCTGTGGACAAGTCTACATAGGGACCACCAAACGCAGCGCCCAGACACGCATCAAGGAACATGAAAGGCACTGCAAACTACTCCAACCAAAGAAATCAGCCATAGCAGAGCACCTCATGAACCAACCTGGACACAGCATATTATTTGAGAACACAGAAGTGCTGGACCACTCTCACAACCACCATGTCAGACTACACAGAGAAGCCATTGAAATCCACAAGCATGTGGACAATTTCAACAGAAAGGATGAAACCATGAAGATGAACAAAATCTGGCTACCTGTATTAAAAAATTCAAAAATTACAACAGCAAAACATAGGGATTAAACAATCAGGCACATCAATTCACTCTCAACAAGAGATTCCCCCCAGGCGCTTCCAGGCCATTGAATGCAAATCAAGGTGATCAGCTGAAACATTACCCTGGTCATTCCACAGATATATAAACCCATTTTTCCTACTTCCAACAGATCTCACTACCTCTGAGGATGCTTGCCATAGATGCAGGCGAAACGTCAGGAGAAAAATTACCTCCAGAACATGGCCATCTAGCCCAGAAAAACCTACAGCAACCCAGTGATCCCGGCCATGAAAGCCTTCGACAATACATTAACTTCACAATTCAGCAGCAGATCAGTTGCACAACTTCAGCGCTTTCCAGTAGCTTCTTCTTGCACAGTATTTCAGTCAACTGCTCCCACAGCCTGCAGCCACGTTGGAACCTTTTACAAACACTTGAGCATATGCCTGGCCATTGTCAGTTTTACCATTGTCTTTCCCCCAGTCTAGATGATATTACAAACTCACCATAGCACGCAGCCATATCTTTTCCTAGCAGACAGGTTTTTTAATTATGCATAGCCTTCGACAAAACAACATCACAACACAAGGAGAAATATACACTGTACATGGTTTCCTTATATACGATTCATTTACACATAGCAATCTCTGATTGGTTACCAACTAATTGACCCAACCCAAACCCAGGATTGCATCATTCACAATCACCTGGAGTAGGCCAGAATACATTCCCCAAATGATTCCCCATATACAATCAATGCATGACTCAGCATTCCCAACAGAAGCCTATTAGCAGTGCATGACTCAGTTTATTGCATTACAATACATTGTAAAACCTGACATGTTCAGATGGAATCTCCTTGTAGTTTGAAGCCATAGTTCCACTGCATCTTAGTCTCCAGGGCAGCAGAAAACAAGCTTGCTCTCTCCTACCTATGACTTCCTCTCATATATTTATACATGGCTATGGCTCTCATGCAATAATAATAATAATAATAATAATAATAATAATAATAATACTTTATTTATACCCTGCTACCATCTCCCCAAGGGGACTTGGGGTGGCTAACAATACAGCAATACAAATATACAACATAGGAATACTGCAGTAAAATATAAAGAAAAAATAAATAAAATACAAGAAACAATATAAATAAGCACAACAAACAATATCATGCCTCCTCCCCACCTTCTCTTCTGAAGGTTAAACATGTCCAGCTCTTTAAACCACGCCTCATAGGGCTTGTTCTCCAGACCCTTGATCATTTTAGTCTCCCTCTTCTGGACACATTCCAGCTTGTCAATATCTCTCTTCAATTGTGGTACCCACAATTGGACACAATATTCCAGGTGCGGCCTAACCAAGGCAGCATGGGTAGCATGACTTCCCTGGATCTAGACACTAGACTCCTATTGATGCAGGCCAAAATCCCATTGGTTTTTTTAGCTGCCGCATCACATTGTTGGCTCATGTTGTCCAACAACAAGTTAGACAACAAGTTAAACATATTTTTTTTCAAATTTTGTTATCTAGTGCAATGCAACTGTAGTGAAAGCACAGGTTCATGCAATCAAGTCCTCAATGCTCAAGCGCAGCTAATGTAAAATACATAACGCAAATCCATATGCAATGGCAGTACATTTATTACTCTATTTTGGCAAACTTGAATTGAAAGCTGCCATTCCCAGGTCAATCCAAAATGTTCGACCAATTCCAGAGGAAATGTACACAAGACACCAAGACTATCTCCAGTAAAGGATTCAGAATAAGCCTTTAGAAATGAGGCGTGTTCCAACTAGATTCACCTAGCAGTTCCTCCTTCCACAGTGAAACTCTTCATAAGTGCTGAAACTATGAGGGTTGAATGAAAAGTAATGCCTCCACCTTCGTAACTCCTCAGTACTGGTATGTGGCAGGTACTGGCTTGTTCAGTAGACTCTCCTCTACAGTTCCAGCTCAGCGCAGGCTCACATGAGCATCAGAAGATGCTAACAGTATAAATACCATAAAAATTACAATTCACAATAAAATCATTTTAAAACATCATCAATAAATTAATAGTTTAACGTGCCAGTAAAACCAAGCCGAGCCGGAAGAATCCATGTCGCAAAATCCAAATTTCATTTTCCTATTGCTGCTGGCCTCTAATCGAACACCTGGCCCCAGAGCCAGGTCTTCAGTTGTCTTCTAAAGGACAGGAGGGAGGTGGCCAACCTGATATCCTTAGGGAGAGAGTTCCACAGACATGGGGCCATTGCCTAAAAGGCCCTGTCTCTCATCCCCACCAACCACATTTGCAAGAGTGGTGGGATCAAAAGCAGGGCCTCTCCTGATGATCTTAAGCTTCATGATGGTTCATAGCAGGAGATACGTTCGGACAGGTAATCTGGGCCAGAACCGTTCAGGACTTTAAAGGTTAAAACCAGCACTTTGAATTGTGCCTGGAAGCTAATCAGCAGCCAGTGGAGCTGGTGCAACAAATAAGTGGTATGCTCCCTGTCCGCAGCTCCGGTTAACAACCTGGCCGCCGACATCTGGACTAATTGGAGCTTCCGAGAAGTTTTCAAAGGAAGCCCCACATAGTGAGCATTGCAGTAGTCTATTCGGGATGTAACCAGAGCATGGACCACCATGGCCAAGTCAGACTTCTGATGAAGATGGTGAGAAAACTGTGATTCACTGGTTGCGGAAACAGAGTGTTGACTTCTTCCATAGAAAACTTGTTCATAGTTGGCAGAAATGTATCCAATTGTCTGGTGATTATGTGGAAAGGTGAATAGTGGTAGTTAAAGAGCACATTCTATAGGATTATTTCTGCGTTTATTAACATATTCCCATCCATACCCAAGTAATAGGGCTGGGCGGTTTCGTTTCGTTAATTCGTAATTCGTTAAAAATTTGTTTTTTTTATAACGAAGCGATAATGAACCATTCTGGAGCAACTTAAAAACGAAACGAATTTTTAAATTTGTTTCGTAAATGCTTCGGATTCGTTATTTTATTCGTTTCGTTATCGGTTTGAGGTCGTTTCGTTATTATTTCCGCATGTCTGGGGCAAGTTTTATAGTTGTTTTTTGTTTAATTAGTGAAAAAAAATTATAATAGCACCGGGATTGTGGCGCAGCTGGCTGAGTGTCAGCTGCATTAAGATCACTCTGACCAAAAGGTCATGAGTTCGAAGCCAGCCCGGGCTGGAGTGGGTGTCCAGCCATTGTGTAGCCCGTTGTCGACCTTTGCAACCCGAAAGACAGTTGCATCTGTCAAGTAGGAAAATAAGGGACCACCTTGTGTGGGAGGCTAAATTTAACTAATTTATGAGGCCATAAAGAAAGAAGACTCCGGGGAATGTGGAATGCGGAAGAACTTCATCGGTGTCGTTGATGGACGATGAAAAGCAGCAGCTCCCCTGGCGGCCAGAAAAAAGTTAAATAGCCTTGGTGTATTTGTGTGTTAAATGTTGTTTGTCAAACTGGCATTGAATGTTTGCCATATATGTGTTGACTGTAATCCGCCCTGAGTCCCCTGCGAGGTGAGAAGGGCGGAATATAAGAACTGTAAATAAATAAATAAATAATATCACACCAACAGTCAACAACAGAGGGAGAGGGAAGCTTCAGAAGTTTTTGGAGGTTTTTTAGCGTATTTCGCAGTCGCATCCGCCATTAATGAATCGATTCGTTATTGTTTCGGAAATCGATTCATTAATGTTTTGTAATTTTTTTCACATTTACGAAATTTCGTAAATATCGAACTTTTTTAAAGGAAAATTTTGTAATTATTTTAAATAACGAAACGCAAAAAACCCCAAAAAACGAATCGATTTTAGAAACAAATTTTTCCGTTGTTACCCAGGCCTAGTATCCAATTGTCTGGTGATTATGTGGAAAAGTGAATAGTGGTAGTTAAAGAGCACATTCTATAGGATTATTTCTGCGTTTATTAACATATTCCCATCCATACCCAAGTAATAAAGGTGGAGGCATTACTTTTCATTCAACCCTCGTACAGAGGGGCATGTTTCTGTCTTTGCTAACAAGGAAAGTCAGAGGCAGCCAAGTCCACCAAACACTGAAGCTCCCTTTGATTCCAAGGCATTTTTGGCACAAGCAAAAGTCACTGGGAAACACTATACAACGGCCGCTCTGTTTGCCTTGACAATGTCAGCCTTGCTGAGACATTCCACCCCAAGTCCTGTGAGTTATTTACCACTGAAAGGCAACAACAATTTAGATTGTGTCTGCTGTCTGCATGCGCATTCGGAAGGCTTAATTGATCAGGCCTTTATTTTTTGTTCCTTTGTGGAAAGCGATTGCATTGGAAAACAGCTGCCTGAGATATTATTGTGCATGCTTTAAGGTAGAGGGGGGGATGCGCTACCCTTGAACTTTCGGTACACTTTGAGAAATATTTAAATAGCAACAATCACGTTGTATAAGGACGTTGACTCAAAAGACTGACACACAGCGACAGCTTCTGTGCACAAATCCACTGTACTCTCCACCGGCTTTTATAGAAGTGCTGGCAAACTGAGCTGTAGAAGTAGCTTCTAACAAAGGGATCTTATCAGATGAAGTCTACTGCTAATTAAAGCGGGGACGAGTGACCCAAGACCTCCTGTTGCATTTGGACATTGCTTGTAGCTTGTCTATGTTCAGAGCCACAGAAATTTCCGAGCCAGGAACTCCGAAACCATTTACTGGAGAAACAATGCATGTTAACAAAAGCAGAAGGTTGCCTCCCTTTGTATGTGTGGAGCGTGTTGATGGCAGAAAAAAAACAGAGATGGCTTTCAGAGCCTGTCGATGGAACTCCACTAAAAAGAAAGGGACTATCTGAAAACTCTGAAATATATTAAGAAGAGTTGGCTTCCTTATTTAGACTCTGAGGCACTTAAGGTTTTCAGCGTTTAAACTGAAAGGTTTTATAAGAATTGGAGATAGTGGACGTAGCTGTTTTGTCCATGTAAACATTTTGGCATTTGCACAACACAACATACATAACAAATGGGCTCTTGCAGCGCATAAAATGTTCCAAGAATCTGCGAACCCCACCTCCTCCAAGATGAACTGAACCACCTCAACTGGGCTCTCCAGGCCAATGGATACTCCACCTCAGACATCAGAAGAGCTGCAAGACCAAGAACAAGCCACGAGAGTCAAGATGAAGATCCACCCAGAGGAAAAGTGTTCCTGCCAGACATCAAGGGAACCACTGACCGCATAGGGAAGCTGATGAGGAAACACAACATACAAACAATCTACAAACCCACCAAGAAAATCCAACAAATGCTACGTTCAGAAAAGGACAAGAGGGATCCTCTCACCTCTGCAGGAGTCTACCATATACCATGCAGCTGTGGACAAGTCTACATAGGGACCACCAAACGCAGCGCCCAGACACGCATCAAGGAACATGAAAGGCGCTGCAGACTACTTCAACCAGAGAAGTCAGCCATAGCAGAGCACCTGATGAACCAGCCTGGTCACAGCATATTATTTGAGAACACAGAAATGCTGGACCACACAAACAACCACCATGTCAGACTACACAGAGAAGCCATTGAAATCCACAAGCATGTGGACAATTTCAACAGAAAGGAAGAGACCATGAAAATGAACAAAATCTGGCTACCAGTATTAAAGAACTCTAAAATTATAACAGCTAAACAACAGAGAGGAAGAAACCAGGCACAGATTAACACCTCCCAGCAACAGATTTTCCCAGGTTCAGGCAGGCCTTCAAATGCTAATGAAGGTGATTAGCTAAACATTCACATCTAACTGCAGCAGGGAAGAGCTCCTTGCCCCACCCCAGCCATTCCACAGATATATAAACCCATTGTCCTAATTCCAACAGACCTCTACCTCTGAGGATGCTTGCCATAGATGCAGGCGAAACGTCAGGAGAAATGCCTCTAGAACATGGCCATATAGCCCGAAAAAACCCACAAGAACTGAATGTTCCAAGATCTTTCTGGGGAAGTAGCAACCAATAGTGAAAGGACATCTCTGGCCCATCCCCTGTTTGGGTATCAGCCAGCACGCCAATGACTTAAATCAAGAAATCCCAGCAACTACAACTCCCAAATGACAAAATCAATTTTTTAGAGTGATGGTCACTCATTGGCCTGCTAGGTGTATTATGTCCAAATTTGGTGTCAATTCGTGCAGTGGCTTTTGAGTTATGTTAATCCCACAAACGAACATTACACTTTTATTTATATAGATTTATCGAAAGCCATCTTTAGCTGTAGTTCCAAAATTGCTTTTAAAAATCTTATTTGCAAATAAATTAGCCAAACTGCGGGAGGGTGGAGATACGAAGCTAAGTGGAATCACAGCTGTGGGACGATCATGGAGTCAATGCGGAGAGATGCGATAGCAAGGGTGATCATCCCAGTATGCTGCCCCTATCAACGATTGCGCAACCGCTGTGCGATAAGAGCTTCATGTGATGAAGTCTTATGTTTGGTCTCTTTGATATCTGGGCTCTATTTATAAGCATCTTTCATGTTGGATCAACGGAGTATTTAGGGCTTACAGTGAGCGCCTTTCCCACCTTATCTTTCTGAAGCAATTCATTTGCTTAAAAGGAAAGATCAAGATTGGCTTTGATTAGCTCAATGGGCCCTCTTGTGCGCACTGTAACATCTGCTCAAAGGACCCCTTCCCTTGTTAAAATATTGCACTGAGCATCTTGAGAAGAAAACATACTCTGCAAGGGGGGGGGAGCAACTAAAATGGCATTTTCCATAATTCGAGATAACGACAAAGTCTGAAGAGAAGAGATAGGATCGGGAGACAGAATTGTTTCCATAAACGTGACTGTTCATAGCCTCGAGGTTTATAGTTTTTCCTTGTACTCAGCATTCATACTCAACGTTCATTTTCTCTCTCTCTTCTCCTATATATGTATCACTGAGTGCCTCTTTCGGGACTATTTTCAGCACACATCCCTAAGACTTTGAGAAGGACCAGGGAGTTCATTGCCCATCAAGATGCATCAGTTATCACAACATCAGGTTGTGACCTGGACATCCGTCATCTAATGCCAGAGGATGAAGTCAACCCAACTTGGATTTGGGCATATCTGAACAGGGCTTTGTTATGAATCCAAGTTGGTTAGGTCAGGGCAGAGAAAGCATCACAAACTCACCACTGAGTTGCAGTCAAGACTCTGACCCAGAAGCAGAAGGCATGGACAGAGGCCCTTGGGTTTAGAGACCATTTGGAGAGGAAGAGAGCCTGGTGCAACACATTTTTAAGAGGGAATATATTCCAAGGATGGTGACATACAGAATATAATAATGCTTGTTTGTTGTTATATAGTGATAATAAAGCTATGCTAGGACTTTTCTCAATTTTCATATTCATTATATCTTCTATTTCTCTAAATACTTTCTCCCAAAAATTATTTACATACAGGGAATGTCTTTATAACTTCCATTTTCAAAGCATTGCCCATTTGAATCTGCAAATACTGATACTCAAAAACAGTAACCGTTTGGTTATGTAGAACAGAAGGAAGGTTAAAGCCCACTTGCTTTGGCCTTGAAAGCACTCCTTGTTTGGTCTCACTCTTTTCGCCCTGAAAGGGAGGTTGCTGTGACTTTCAATAAGGTATTTTTCGTGATCTCAGAATGAAAAACCAAGGAAATTACCAAGTGTAAGGCAAAGGAGCAAGTCGCGTAAATGATCATTGAGGAGTCCATTATGAATGATATTGCTGATGTCTGTTTGAGGTTGAGCTGCTCTAGTTATTGATGCCCCGAGGCAAACAGAGAGCTTCTGTCAAATGCAATTCGCTCACACAAGCAGTGACCTTCGTGCGAGCCTGGTGTGGTCTCTGCTGAATGAAAGTGGCCTGATGAAACCGGCATCAAAGCAGGAGGGATACAGAGGGCTCCTTCCTTCCTTCCCTCCTGAATGTTAAGCTCTTGATCTCTGAGAAACAAATCCAGTCCTAGGAAGGCACCTGAGAAGCACGGCTGTACATTCAGATTACCCGCAGCACTTCACATGACCGAAAGCAATCGGAATTCAACCAATATATATCATTTTAGTGCTATTTTATTTATTGTGCCACCAGCAACCATGCCATTTATTACATTTCTAACAGAACAAAGCAAACACACAGATTAAAAAAAAAAACCCAAACTTGGTAGTTGGTTAAATGTCCTTTGAGCAGTATCTGGCCCCTTGGAGTGCCTCTGGTGTTGCCGCAAGAAGGTCCTCCATGGTGCATGTGGCAGGGCTCAGGTTGCATTGCAGCAGGTGGTCAGTGGTTTGTTCTTCTCCGCACTCGCATGTCGTGGATTCCACTTTGTGGCCCCATTTCTTGAGGTTGTCTCTGCATCTCGTGGTGCCAGAGCACAGTCTGTTCAGCGCCTTCCAAGTCGCCCAAGTCTTCTGTGTGCCCAGGAGGGAGTCTCTCATTTGGGATCAGCCATTGGTTGAGGTTCTGGGTTTGAGCCTGCCACTTTTGGACTCTCGCTTGCTGAGGTGTTCCAGCAAGTGTCTCTGTAGATCTAAGAAAACTATGTCTTGATTTAAGTCATTGACGTGCTGGCTGATACCCAAACAGGGAATGAGCTGGAGATGTCTCTGCCTTGGTCCTTTCGATATTGGTTGCTACTTCCCCGCAGATGTCAGGTGGTGCAATACCGGCTAAGCAGTGTAATTTCTCCAGTGGTGTAGGGCGCAGACATCCCGTGATAATGCGGCATGTCTCATTAAGAGCTACATTCACTGTTTTAGTGTGGTGAGATGTGTTCCACACTGGGCATGCATACTCAGCAGCAGAGTAGCACAGCGCAAGGGCAGATGTCTTCACTGTGTCTGGTTGTGATCCCCAGGTTGTGCCAGTCAGCTTTCGTATGATGTTGTTTCTAGCACCCACTTTTTGCTTGATGTTCAGGCAGTGCTTCTTATAGGTCAGAGTACGGTCCAGAGTGACTCCCAGGTACTTGGGTGCGCTGCAATGCTCCAGTGGGATTCCTTCCCAGGTAATAATCCTCAGAGCTTGGGATGCTTGTCTGTTCTTAAGGTGAAAGGCGCATGTCTGTGTTTTAGATGGATTAGGGATCAGTTGGTTTTCCCTGTAATAATAATAATAATAATAATAATAATAATAATAATAATAAAAATTTTAGTGCTGACATTATGAGAGAACAAGAATTTAAGCAGGTTACCAAGTTGTTATATTAATTATATTCATTTGTTTTTTTATTCATTTTATTTATGTGCTATGCTAATAATATAATATATTGTATATAAATATAATATTTATATTATTATAATGTAATGCAATAGGTAACGGTAAAGGTTTCCCTTTGACACTAAGTCCAGTTGTGTCCGACTCTGGGACTCTGGTGCTCATCTCCATTTCTAAGCTGAGGAGCCAGTGTTGTCCGTAGACATCTCCAAGGTCAAGTGGCCAGCATGACTGCATGGAGCACCGTTACCTTCCTGCAGAAGCGGTACCTATTGGTCTACTCCCATTGGCATGTTTTCGAACTGCTAGGTTGGCAGAAGCTGGGACTGACAGCAGAAGCTCACGTTACTCCCCAGATTCGAACCTGCAACCTTTTGGTCAACAGCAGCTGAGCGCTTTAACCCACTGTGCCACCGGGAGCTCAGTAATACAATATAATACTACCACTAATAATAATAATACAATATTATAATTATATATTTCATATTACATGTAATATTACTAATAATATTACAGTATAATCATATAGTACAATATAGTAATATATAATACTGATATTGTACCATGCTAATAATATAACGATGATACAGCGCATCCGTGAAAACGACAGCTCCCGGCATCCCTTAGACTAGGCTCCAAATGCACTGCTTCCAAGAGACAAGCTTACTTCTCCCTGGATTGCACTGAGAGCATCCCAATCCGTACATATTTCCTATTTCCTATTCCTTGACTTCAACTCCCAGCAATCCTCCAGATAGATAAGATAGATAGATGAGATAGAGATAGATAGTAGATAGATAGATCAATCAGGAGGACTGCTGGGAGCTGCAGTCCAAGAATAGATAGAGAAGGAAGAAAGGAGAGAAAGAAAAAGGGTGGGGAAGGAAGGAAAGAGGTAGAGAAGGAATGAAGCAAGGAAGCAAGGAAGGAAAGAGGTAGAGAAGGAAGGAAGGAAGGAAGGAAGGAAGGAGAGAAGGAAAGAAAAAAAGGGAAAGAGAGAGAGAGAGAGAGAGAGAGAAAGAAAGAAAGAAAGAAAGGAGAGAAAGAGGGAGGGAAGGTTGGCCACAGCAATGTGTGGCGGGTACAGCTAATATCTCATAAAGTCTCCAGTTTACCAGCTGTTAGGATTTCTGGGAGTTGAAGGCCAAGACATCCGGGACCAACAGGTTGAGAACCACTGGTTTAGGGAGTTGTAGTTCGTCTGCATCTATATGACACTGTCAACCCAACCAACAATGGATCTGGACCAACCTTGGCACACAGACCAATGCAATGTTCAAGTGCCTGCTTGGTCAGGAGAACTTGCTGGATGGTTTTGGGCGCATCACACTTTCTCAGCTCCTTTGAATAAATTGTGCCCAGAAAATCCCACAGTCTCCTTAGCATTCCCATTGAAGGCACACAAGGACCACAAACCACTGCGCAAGGCTTAGAGGTTGGGATGGAGCCAATCCCACAATGTATACATTATACTATGCAACACAATTATTGTTCATGGGTTATAAATGCCCTTTCCTAATTGGTTCTATCATAAACACATGGGAAAAGTTTAATAAACTGCAAAACCTTTGTTTCTGCCAGAAGGACATCATCCTGCAGCACACTTTGCTCTAGTTTTTCAATTCAGCCTAGTTTGTGGCAGCCACAAAAACAAAGTTTTGGAGTACAACAACTACTTTCAAACATTAAAATAGGAACAACTCTTTCAAACCAGGAACAGAAAATGTTTCAAACTTTGTTACATAGTGCAATCGGATGTTGGAGTGTAGCAACGTGGTAGCCATTGCAAGAAACTCCTGAGCAATTTGCCAGCAATGCTTTTTGGACTTTGTTCCTGGTGCCATCAAGTGCTGGTTGTTTGCTCTAAACTGTCGAAGTATCCTGTTGCCATAATGGATTTTCAAAGCGAAGACTCTTTTCCTTCCCGTTGCCCGCCCCTTTCCCCAGAGATATTCCCTTGTCTCCAGCGCTGTCCCTTGCCTCTCTGTGAATTATTGAAGCTCTCTCAGCACATCTAATTTGTTTGGTGTTTAAAAGTTGTTTGTGTCCTAAGGCAAGGAAATGTCCTCACTTTGAAAGAAAGGAAAGGCAGAAAGATCAGAAGCGTTGTACATTTCCCAAAGCAACCGAGGGCGATGTCTTGGGAATGATGACACTGTCATTCGTATGAGACATGCATTCTGGTGACTCCAGTGTCCTTGTGGGGACCTGGGGACCCATGTTGAGTTTCAATATCCCTACAAATGCAATATTGGGAACTGCACGGATTCAATTTGGCTGGTTCCATGTATTATTATTATTATTATTATTTAAAACATTGATATTCCGCCCTTCTCACCCCAAAGGGTGGTATCGAGCTACTTTTTGGAGGGGCCTCCCTGAGAGAGAGATCCCTGAGGACTGCACCAAAAAGAGTCCTTAATAAACCTTGGTGAGGCCAGAGAAAGCCAATTTCAGCGATAAAAATATTAATATTTAAAATAATAAATCCTCACCAAAGTGGAAGAAGTTTTTCAAGCGACCGAGGTGTTTTATTAGCGATTCAGCTGATATCGGATGCATTGCAGGAATCATTTCACCACAAGCATAACGCTAGTGATTTTACAGACATATTTATAGCGAAAATACAAAGGAAAACATTTCAAAACTCCCGCCCGCCCTCTGCCTCTGGAGGGCCAATCAGCAGGCTTTCCTTGCTTCTGAGGATGGGTGAATCAGAAGCAGGCAAGGCGGGACAACCACAGACAATGGGGGAAATGATGGGATTACAGATTTGCCGGCCGTGATGATTGTCCTTGTTTCTTGCCGGCAAGATACAATCTCTGTAAACAAAGGTTTTCCTGCCCATGATGAGTTTCGGTTGAGAATGACAACAGGGTGGACAGCGGACCTCAGGGGGTCAACGCTGCCCCTTTGTAATTTCAATCATTTTTTCCTTGTCCTCAGAAACTTCCTTCTCTCACCAGACAGGCTCAGAAAATGAGAGAAAGAAGACATGGCTATTGTTCCATGCAGATGAGTTAATCAACAAAAAAGAGTATTGGGGGAGGCAGGGGGTCTCCCTCGGGCATTTCCACATTTCCTGGTCACTTTTAGTAGGGCAAAAGTCAAGAGGTCCTTGGGGGAACTACAACTCTCACAAAGGGCAGAAGTCCCAAGATCCAGCCATTTCCCAAAAGCCTCGTGGGGTCCTTGTTGTTGTCAGTGCCTTGGCAATGTGACCAAGACTTAACCCTTGTCATGTAGTCTGGTGCCCTTGCCCTTTGCAGAACTATAAGTCACTATCCCTTATTTTGGGGGGGGGGGTGCTCGACATCAAGGGGACTCAGCATATATACAGCAAACATTCAATGACGAGGCACAAATTCTTATATACATACATAAACCATTTTATGCAAAGTTTGGTCAGGGATTATCTTACATTCAATCACTGAAGGCACATTGGAACAACCAGGTTTTCAGGCTCCTCCTGAAGATTGCCAGGGTGGGGGGCTTGCCTAATATCTCTGGGCAGTGAATTCCAGAGTTGAGGGGCCACCACAGAGAAGGCCCTCTCTCTCGTCCCCACAAGTCGAGCTTGTGATGAGGGTAGGAGCGAGGGAAGAGCCTCTCCAGAAGATTGAAGAGGTCATGTGGATTCATGGACGGAAATGTGGTTGCGCAGGTAGGCGGGTCCCAAACCGTTCAGGGTTTTGTAGGTCAAAACCTGCACCTTGAATTTGGACCAGAAGATGAATGGCAGCCAGTGGAGCTTCTTGAACAGGAGGGTTGACCGCTCCCTGTAAGTTGCTCCAGTTAATAATCTGGCTGCCACTCATTGGACCAGTTGGAATTTCCGGCCTGTCTTCAAGGGCAGCCCCACGTAGAGCGCATTGCAATAGTCCAATCTAGAGGTAACTAAGGCATGGACCACCGTGGCCAAATCCAACTCTTGATGTTTTGCCTGCATCTATGGCAGGCATCCTCAGAGGACATCTGCCCTTGCGCTATGCTACTCTGTTGCTGAGTATGCATGCCCAGTGTGGGGCACACCTCACCACAATAAAACAGTGGATGTGGCTCTTAAGGAGACATGCCGCATTATCACAGGGTGTCTACGCCCTACACCACTGGAGAAATTACACTGTCTAGCCACTGTTTACACTGCACCACCTAACATCCGCTGGGAAGTAGCAGCCAATAGTGAAAGGACCAAGGCAGTGACATCTCCAGCCCATCCCCTGTTTGAGTATCAGCCAGCACGTCAACGACTTAAATCAAGAAATAGTTTTCTAAGCTCTACAGAGACACTCGCTGGAACACCTCAGCAAGCGAGAGTCCAAAAGTGGCAGGCTCAAACCCAGAACCTCAACCAATGGCTGATACTCAATGAGAGACTCCCACCTGGGCACACAGAAAACTGGGCATCTTGGAAGGCGCTGAACAGACTGCGCTCTGGCACCACGAGATGCAGAGCCAACCTCAAGAAATGGGGCCACAAAGTGGAATCCACGACATGCGAGTGTGGAGAAGAGCAAACCGCTGACCACCTGCTGCAATGCACCCTGAGCCCTGCCACACGCACAAGGGAGGACCTTCTTGCAGCAACACCAGAGGCACTCCAAGGGGCCAGAGACTGGTCAAAGGACATTAAATCAACTACCAAGCTTGCAAACTTTGTGTTTTGTCTGTTTGTTTGTTTGTTTTGTTAAAAATGTAATACAAATGTCTGGTTGCTGATGACACTATAAATAAATAAATAAATAAATAAATATCCTCAGAGGTTGCGAGGTCTGTTGGAAACTAGGAAAATTGGGTTTATATATCTGTGGAATAATGTCCAGGGTAGGAGAAAGAACTGTTGTCTGTTGGAGGCAGGTGTGAATGTTTCAATTGGCCACCTTGATTAGCATTTGATAGCCTGACATGATGAATAAAATCTGGCTGCCAGTATTAAAAAAAACTCTAAAATTATAATAGCAAATAAAGAACAACACTCAAACACAGGGAAACTCCAGACAAGAAATCACCATTCAACAAAGGATTTCCCCAGTCAGTAACAAGCCACACCTCAAAACTGTCAGGCCATCAAATCAAGGTGACCAATTGAAACATTCACATCTAGCTCCATCTTAACTCTGATGCTTTTGATCCAGGTCTTCATGAAGGATATAAGGGCAAATGGTGCCTAAAATGATGGGAAGGGGCGCCTGGAAAGTCCCCCCCCCCCCCCCCATAGTGGCTGTATAGAAAACAAATCTTTCGGCTTCCTAAATCGAAAATGGATTCTAAACTCTCAAATTCTAGAGGTTCCCAAAAATGGATCAGGATTCCCACTGAAATCTGAGACACTGAAATGGATAGCAGTTTACTCAGATTACACATGCCTACTCCAGACTAGAGAACGTTTGGTTCCCATATTATTGAATTGCAAAGCCTATCGGTCAACGTAATGAGGAAAGTTGCAGTATAATTACATCTAGATGACCATATGGTTCTCCATCCCACTTGTATGGAACTGCACCATTTATGGGCCAAAATGACCTGAAATATAGACTGGGACAACCCAAACTTGCACGGAGTTACATGTGTGCACAGGAGTAGCTTTGGCCCACAACCTCTTGACCCATCTATTGCCCAAAGTCAAAACTGTGTATGTATGTTGTTTGATTGTAAAGAGAAAGGTTGGGTTGGTTGGTTTTCCCCTTGACTTTAAGTCCAGTCTTGTCCGTACATATATGTGGTTTTGTGCATGCATTGTAATGTATTTTTTTATTTTTTTGGATTTTTAATCTCTTTTGCTGTGTTTTTCAGTGTTTTATGAGTGATGGTCACTCACTGGCTTGAACAGAAATGTTTTCAAATTTTGTTACATAGGTAAAGGTAAAGGTTTCCCCTGGCATTAAGCCCCATTGAGGCTGGATGGCTATCTGTCGGGGGTGCTTTGAATGCAATTTTCCTTCTTCTTGGCAGAGGGTTGGACTGGATGGTCCATGAGGTCTCTTCTAACTCTATCATTCAATGATTCTATGTGTCCAACTCTGGGGGTTGGTGCTCACCTCCGTTACTAAGCCGAAGAGCCGGCGTTGTCCATAGACACCTCCAAGGTCATGTGACCAGCATGGCTGCATGGAGTGCTATTATCTTTAATAGTGCAGTACCTATTAATCTACTCACATTTGCATGCTTTTGAACTGCTAGTTTGGCAGAAGCTGGGGCTAACAGTGGGAGCTCACCCTGCTCTCCGGATTATAATTAGTAACCTTTTGGTCAGCAAGTTTAGCAGCTCAATAGTTTAACCCACTGCGCCACTGGTTAAAGACCTTAAAAACTACAACTTTTATTATTCCCTAGCCTTGAGCCGTGACAGTTCAAGTGGTGCCCAAAGTGCATAATTCTAGCTGCATCCTAGATGTGGAAAAATTATTTATTTATTTATTTCGGGTACTTCTGCCCCGCCCTTCTCAACCCCCAAGGGGGGACTCAGGGCGGCTTACAGAAAGGCACAATTCGATGCCTGCACAACATACACATAACGTATAAAACTATAGTTAAAACAATTATCACAGTTAAAACTAATCAGTATATAACACATCAATAAAGCTATTCTCATGCTCAGCGTTCTTCTTTCAGAGTTCCATAATTCCATTCCGTTAGTCAGTTCCTGTCCCTTGTCAAAGTCCTTTCTTTATCTGCCAGATTGTCTAAGTGCCTGGTCCCAAATCCATGTTTTCAATTTTTTCCTGAAGGAAAGGAGTGATGTCGCTGATCTAATTTCCCCGGGGAGTGAATTCCACAGGTGGGGGGTCACCACCGAGAAGGCCCTGTCCCTCGTCCCCGCCAATCTCACTTGTGATAGAGGCGGGGTCGAGAGCAGGGCCTCCCCAGAAGATCTTAGACTCCGAGGTGGGACTTAGAGGGAGATCCGTTCGGACAGATACACTGGGCCGGAACCATATAGGGTTTTGTAGGTCAAAACCAGCACCTTGAATTGTGCTCGGAATTGGATCGGCAGCCAGTGGAGCTGACACAACAGGGGGGTGGTATGCACCCTGTATGACGCTCCAGTGAGCAGTCTGGCTGCCTCCTGCTAGACTAATTGAAGTTTCCGAACAGTCTTCAAAGGCAACCCGACGTAGAGTGCGTTGCAGTAATGTAATCGGGATGTAACAAGAGCGTGGACCACCGTGGCCAGATCCGACTTCCCAAGGTACGGGCGCTCAAAAAGTCTCGCAAAGAGTCTCGCAAAATGGAACAGAAAATGCAAAGTAGTAATTAGAGTATCTAGGCAGGCAAAGGTTGTTAATTCTAAGAGATTTAGAACTGGGGCAAGAGCAAAATGGGGAAGCAATGGCCATAGATAGACCGCAATGAGTTATAAAGGGCCACGACTTCAGCAGTCTTAAGTTCACGGAGTCTAGCGAGGCACGGAGCAAGGATCCGATCAGTAGACAAATCTAATTGCTGGCAAATGTTTCCATCTAGCTCTGCTGATTAATTCCTACAGATGGTGCCAATTTGGCTACATAAGCATCCTTATTGGATCATGAATGTATTATTAATGGGGAGGAAAGACCAATTTGGCAATTTCGACCTGTGCTTTTTGGTGGACGGTGTCAAAGAATCAGTTAAGCCCACAGCCCTATATGCATTTAATTTGGAGCCAGTGTTCCTGGGACCGTGCCAGCATTTCAGAACCTGAACTGTAAATAGCTGCAGAATGTTATCCCAATGAAACAAACGTGAGATCGAATATGAAGGTAAGTGTTTGCAATAAAGCCCAAATCCACACTGAATCACAGACTTATAGAGTTGGAAGAGATCTCATGGGCCATCCAGTCCAACCCAATTCTTCCAAGAAGCAGGAAAATCCATTCAAGGCACCCCCAACAGATGGCCATCCAGCCTCTGTTTCAAAGCCGCCAAAGAAGGAGCCTCCACCACACTCTGGGGCAGAGAGTTCCACTGCTGAACAGCTCTCACAGTCAGGATGTTCTTCCTAATGTTCAGGTGGAATCTTCTTTCTTGTAGTTTGGAGCAATGGCCATTGTTCCATTGTGTCCTAGTCTCCAAGGCAGCAGAAGACAAGCTTGCTCCCTCCTCCCTATGACTTACCCTCACATCTTGCTACATGGCCCTCATCATGTCTCCTCTCAGCCTTCTCTTCTGCAGACTAAACATGCCCAAGCTCCTCATATGGCTTGTTCTCCAGACCCTTGACCATTTTAGTCACTCTCTTTCTCTGAACATATTCCAGCTTGTCAACCTCTCTCTTCAATTGCGGTGCCCAGAATTGGACACAGTGTGATTCCAGGTGTGATCTGACCAAAGCAGAATAGACTACAGCTCTCACAGTCAGGAAGTTCTTCCTTATGTTCAGATGGAATCTCCTTTCTTGTAGTTTGAAGCCATTGCTCCACTGTGTCCTAGTCTGGGAGTTGAAGGCCAAAACATCTGGGGACCCACAGAGCTGGCTTTGTCCATAGACACCTCCAAGTTCATATGCCCAGCATGACTTCATGGTTACCTTCCTGCCAGAGTGATACCTATTTATCCAACTAGCAGTTGGAAAACGGTCTGGATGAGGGCGAACAAATTGAAACTGAATCCAGACAAGACAGAGGTACTCCTGGTCAGTCGCAAGACCGAACAGGGCATAGGGTTACAGCCTGTGTTGGATGGGGTCGCACTCCCCCTGAGGACGCAGGTTCGCAGCTTGGGTGTGATCCTGGATTCATCGCTGAGCCTGGAACCCCAGGTTTCAGCGGTGACCAGGGGAGCATTTGCACAGTTAAACTTGTGCGCCAGCTGCGTCCATACCTTGGGAAGTCTGACTTGGTCACGGTAGTCCATGCTCTGGTTACATCCCGTATAGACTACTACAACGCTCTCTATGTGGAGTTGCCTTCGAAGACTTCTCGGAAGCTTCAAATTGTCCAACGTTCAGCAGCCAGGATACTAACAGGAGCTGCACTCAGGGAGCATACTACTCCTCTGTTGCGCCAGCTCCACTGGCTGCCTGTTTGCTACCCTAAACGGTTCTTGCCCAACTTATCTGTCCGAAAGCATCTCCTCCTATGAACCAGCTAGGACATTAAGATCATCTGGGGAGGCCCTGCTCTCGGTCCCACCTGCAACATAGGTATGCCTGGCGGGGACAAGAGACAGGGCCTTCTCAGTGATGGCCCCTCAGCTGTGGAACGCCCTTCCTACAGATATTAGATCGGCCCCCTCCTTATTGGCATTCCGGAAGAGAGGGAAGACCTGGCTCTTCGAACAGGCATTTGAATAGGCAGTGTAATGAATATAGGAATACTGAACAACGGATGATGAGATTGGATCTTGATTCTACTGATGAGACACTAATGTGTTGTTATATTGCTGCTTAATTGTTTACTATGTTATTGTTTTAATTGTCTCTTAACTGTGTTTATGATGTTTAGCATTGAATTTTTTGCTATTGTTAACTGCTTTGAGTCGCCTAAGGGCTGAGAAAAGTGGTATACAAATGAAGTAAGTAAATAAATAAATAAATAAGCCAGGGCTGACAGCAGAAACTCACACCACTCCTCGGATTCGAACTTCAACCTTTTGGTCAACAAAACCCACTGCGCCACCGGGGACTCCAGGATGAAATTAATCCCCTCTTAATTACAAAATTAGTGATTTATTTTGTTGAGGAAATTTAAAAAAATGAAGATGGATGGGCTGAACTACATAAAGAGATGGCTTCTTTCATTGGAAATATTAATTAGTCGTGACAAAATGTACAATTTCAGAGTTTCATACTTCTCTGTGCGCATGTGGATGGCTCCAACTCGCAACCTGGCGTTCGGTGCCCCATGGAAGCCACCGTGTCATGGAACATACCATCACATTCATCATCTTGTTGCCGGTGACACCAGGCATGCCGTGGAAAGCGTTAACCAATGTTTTATTTAACGACAGGCTTGGAGAGTCTGTGGGAGTAATTGCCAGTTTGTCAGCTGAATTGCTTTAGCCTTTGGAAGAGCTTTTTATCATTATATTAGATGAGTCTTGATGTCAGGCCCGAGCGATTTACTGGATAAACGAACCCCGATGTCAGCCTGCTCCCATTAGGATGTATTAACATCTCAGATTGGGGCTTGCTTCACAACATCTCAGCGAGTGGATCATCGTGCTGTTCAAGGGATTGTCCTCAGGCTCAAGCACAGATGGGCAAAAGATGACCCTCCAGATGTTGCCGGACCGCAGCTTGCCCCTCCCTTCAAAAATACCTGGAGGGCCACATATGTTTTTATTTCAAAGCCGAACAAATGCTTTTGCATTCTGATGATCACCGGGAGCCACTTGGGCAAGAGAAGGAGACAAAATGGACGTGCATTTCGATGCAAACTTATCTGGATTTCATACACGAATAGGCAAATTGAGAAACTGGGAAGCATTTTCCAATTTCGTGACGTTCTAAAAGCAACACAGAAATGTCTGTGAAAAAGAAATTTACAAACATTATATAGAGAAAGTGTTGGTTTCTAATCTCTTCTCTCTTAGGCGATCCCTCATTGTCTGAGTAGGATAATCCTAGGTGACTGTGGAGCCCTATTCTTGATCTGCATCTTCTCCCACAGTGAGGGCATTGGTTTCCAGACTGACGGCGGTCCTGGTCGGGGTTGGCTTGACATGCCTTCCTCTTGTCACATTTCTCTCTTTCGCCCTCCATTCGTGCCTCTTCAAATTCTGCAGCACTGGTGGTCACAGCTGACCTCCAGCTGGAGCACTCACAGGCCAGGGCTTCCCAGTTCTCAGTTGCTTGTTACTCGGTTATGTAACATAGGCATGGGAAAACTTTGGCCCTCCAGGTGTTTTGGACTGCAACTCCCACAATTCCTAACCCCAAGTCCATAAAACATTGATACGAAGGTTGAATGAAAAGCAATGCCTCCACCTTCGTAACTCCTCAACAGATGGCAGTACTAGTATGCGACAGGTATTGGCTTGTTCAGTAGACTCTCCTCTACAGTTCCATTTTGGTGGGAAGCCTTAGCATTGAATGGTTTGTTGTTAAAATGCGAAGTATGGAACCCTGCGCAGACGGTCAGTCAATGCAACTTAAGCAACATGCAGTCATTGAATTCTTGACTGCAGAAAGTGTCACCCCAAAGGAGATTCATCAGGGAATGCAACCTGTTTATGGGGATTGTGTTGATGTGAGTATTGTGCATCATTGGGTGAGTAAGTTTAAAGATGTTGAGGTGGGAACATCTGACTTGTGGGACAATCAAAGAGTTGGATGTCCTGTGACAGCAACCACCGAGTTTCACAAGGTTGACAGATTGATTGAGGACAGTTGTCATATCACTCAGAGAGACATTTCAAGCATAATCGGCATTTCACAAGAACGTGTGGTTCACATTATTGCTTTCCTTGGCTATCGGAAGATCTGTGCACAATGGGTTCCCAGGATGGGAGAACTGTGAGACACTGGTTGCGGAAACAGGATGTCGACTTCTTCCATGACAGCTTCAGAAAACTTGTTTATCATTGGCAGAAATTTATCCAATTGTCTGGTGATTATGTGGAAAAGTGAATAGTGGTGGTTAAAGACTTCCTAAGAATGATGGCGACTGCACTTCAAAAGGGCAAAGACACTTCCAGGTTGCCAAAGTGCATTGATATCGCTTCAAAAGACCTCCCCACCTCCGAGGATGCTTGCCACAGGTGAGACAGAATGTCAGGAGAGTGTGCTTCTGGAGCATGGCCAGGCAGCCATATGGGAAGCACAACGGAACCCACGTGGCGGGCCAGTTGAGTTTTTCTGGGTTATATGGCTATGTTCTAGAGGCATTTTCTCCTGATGTTTCGCCTGCATCTATGAAGGAAGCTAAAGACCTGGACATGGGACCAGGCCTTTGGGTAAGCTGGCAGATGGATAAAAGACAATGGAGACCAGAGTAGGAAAGGACAATGACAATGCTGCATGGATTATGGATTTATGAATTGACGAACGTTGACCACAAGATGATTTTATTGCTGCTATTGTTTTAATTTGACTGTTTTAATTAGTTATAACTGTCGTCGTTATATTGTATATTGTATTTTGTGAATTGTTGGGCATCGAATTGTGCCTTTTGTAAGCTGCCCTGAGTCCCCCCTAGGGGGTTGAGAAGGGTGGGATAGAAGCACTCCAAATAAATAAATAATAAATAAATAAAGAGCACATTCTAAGGATTATTTCTGCATTTGATTTATTAAAATATTCCCATCCAAACCCAAGTAACGAAGGTGAAGGCATTACTTCCCATTCAACCCTCGTACACTATGGGTGATTGGAAGGCACACACATGTCCATAAGGTATAAATGGTACGACCAAAAAACATCTTTGGCAAGAGTGGTTTCAGCCTTGTCCTAGTTTAAATGTCATGAATCGGTTCCATTTTCTCATTAGGCATGAGATTTCCTCCAGCTTTTCGGAAAGCGAAATTAGAGTGTCAATTCATTGCCAATTGGAAGAGTTGCACAAACAGCCTTAATAGCTGGAAATCAATCTAGGTTTCTCTGCTTCGCAAAATTATTTTCTTGAGCAAGTCACGCCACTTGCTTTATTTAAAGACAGGAATAAATTGCTTCCAAATGTAAATGTCATAACATAAAGGGGAGAGCAGGAAGAAATGTTGTTTTTTCCCTCTTTTCTTGTTGTTGTTGCTCAAAGTGCTTTGATGCTGACAAATTTTAGTCAATTTGTTAAAATGCACTCAAATCTGAATAGTTTTGTTACACGATAATGTAAACCATGCATATTAAGTTAATTTTTCTATTTCTTAAGACTGGAAACCCTTGAATTAGTTTTGAGGAGTAGTTACCTAGGAGGCATCTTGTGTTCAAAACAGGAGTAAGCAAAACTCCGATAGGACAATGTCCAGCTGATAGTAAAAATTTTCCTTGATGTCTTCATCAGCATCTAGTGTTGGTGCATAGGCACTTATGATGGTTGCCCGTTGGTTTTTGGCAAGATCAATTCGGAGGGTTGAGAGTCGTTCGTTGATGCCAATGGGAGCTTCGGTCAGATGTTTCACCAGATCATTCCTGATGGCGAAGCCAACTCCGTGCATTCTTTGGTCTTCTTCGGGCAGTCCCTTCCAGAAGAAGGCGTAGCCTCCTTTGTCTTCTTTCAGCTGTCCCTCTCCTGCTCTCCGGGTCTCCTGAAGGGCTGCTATGTCAATGTTAAAGCATCCCAGCTCCCTTGCAATGATGGCAGTTCTGCGTTCGGGGTGTTCGCTGCCACTGTTGTCCATCAGAGTCCGTACGTTCCACGTACCAAAGTTCATTTTTCTTTTTTGGCCGCAGGGTGGTGACCCCACTGGACATGGAGGTCCAGTCAGGGATAAGAGAGGCAGACTATGTTTAGGGCACCTTTTCTAGCCCCTTCCCCATGTGGGGTGAGCAGAGTGGGTCCTCAATAGGGCTGCTCAGTCGCGGATACAGCTGCCGAACTACTCAACTGCCTCAGACCTTGACTGAGTCCGTACCCACCACCCATGTGCCAGTCTGTGACTAGGGGTTTCCAGATTTGACAGTCCTGCCCCCATCGCCACTTGCTGATTGCCATGGGAATTGTGTTGGTTTGTTTTTATTTTCCTTGGAAGACACCTGTGTGTGAATTTCTTTAGTGTATGGAGATCAGTACACAACTGATCAACACACACAGACTTCACAGAGTGAGGTTCCACTGGTGGTGTAGTTTAACACAATGACCGTGGCTTCTCAGTCTGTTGCAGCCTTCTTCCGCCTTCACAGCCATTGTAACATGTACCATGTTATCCTCCGCCTGCTCCGCCATGGAGGTTTTTGGGTCTTCGGACTGTGTTTAGTCTGGAACCTTCCCCGCAGCCACTCCTGGGAGTGCACGACTCCTGTCGTTGTGCCCGCAGTTTCACTGGAACACGCAAGCCCCCTCACCATGACAAGGTGACAGTCCATCGAGGGGTTACTGCAAATCTCTTGGGAAGACAAGCAGACAAATGTCAGCGTGCTGGAAGAGGCAAAGACCACTGAAGTGATGGTCCTCCGCCATCAACTCCGCTGGACTGGCCATGTTGTCTGGATGCCCGACCACCATCTCCCAAAGCTCTATTCCAAACTCAAGAATGGAAAGCGGAAAATGGAACGTTGGCAGGCAGGAAAAGAGATTTAAAGATGGTCTCAAAGCCAACCTTAAAAACTCTGGCATAGACATTGAGAACTGGGAAGCTCTGGCCTTTGAGCACTCCAGCTGGAAGTCAGCTGTGACCAGCAGTGCTGCAGAATTTGAAGAGGCACTAATGGAGGGTGAAAGAGAGAAACGTGCTAGGAGGAAGGTGCATCAAGCCAACCCCGACCAGGACCACCTCCCACCTGGAAACCGATGCCCTCACTGCGGGAGAAGATGCAGGTCAAGAATAAGGCTCCACAGTCACCTACGTACCCACCCTGGAGGATTATCCTACTCGGACAATGAAGGATAACCTAAGTAAGTACTCCATGTGCCTCATTTTCAACAGACCTCTGAAGATGCCATGAGCCACAGATGCTGGCAAAATGAGAAAGAATGCTACTAGAATATGGCCAAACATCCCAAAAAACTCACAGCAACCCAGTGATTCTCACCATAAAAGCCTTGGACAACACAAAATATGGACCATTTCTACCAATTTCTACCAGTCTGCAAACCCCAACCGGGACCGCCTTCCACCTGGAAACCGATGCCCTCACTGCGGGAGAAGATGCAGGTCAAGAAGAGGGCTCCACAGCCACCTATGGACCCACCCCCAGGATCCTACATTTGGAGGACCATCATCCTCGGACTACGAAGGATCGCCTAAATAAGTAAGTAAGTAAGTACTAAGCAAAACTATGGAGGATTTAGATTTTGGGGTGTGCATAATTAACTATTTATCCACTCAGAAGCTGGAACAAAGCAAGCTCATAGGACATACATAATGAGAGATGCACAGGTGCCGGCATATCTTTCTGGATTCTGTACAGGATCTTGCAAACACAGAACTAAAGACCCTGGCATGCCATATCTAAGATAAGAATGAATAATACACTGAAGTAATGAAACAGGCCACAAATACTGCACAAAATTTGGAGGAAAAAATCTATTCCTAGTTTGAAAGAGTTATTTCCCTGTTTAAATGTGTGGTCCTCGCTCTGAAAGGAATTGTTCTATTCCAAAAACTTCATTTTTTTTTTGTGGTCACCAGGACCGGGCTGTGATGCAGTTAGCTGTGATCAAGCTGCACTAAATCACTACTGACTGAAAGGTCATAACTGTAATTTTGCTACTGTTATGAATTGTAATGGAAATATCGGATATGCAGGATGTATTTTCATTCAATGAACCAAATTTGGTGCAAAGACCCAAAATGCCCAAGTTTGAATATTGGTGGTGTTGGGGGATTGATTTTGTCATTTGGGAGTTGTAGTTGCTGGGATTTATAGTTCACCTACAATCAAAGAGGCTTCTGAACTCTACCAACGATGGAATTGAACCAAACTTGGAACAAAGAACTCCCATGGCCAACTGAAAATACTGGAAGGGTTTGGTGGGCATTGACCTTGAGTTTTGGAGTTGTAGTTCGCTCACATCCAGAGACTCAAACAATGATGGATCTGGACCAAACTTGGCACGAATCCTCAATATGCCCAAATGTGAACTCTAGTGGAGTTTGGAGAAAATAGACCTTGACATTTGGGATTTGTAGTTGCTGGGATTTATAGTTTACCTACAATCAAAGAGCATTCTGAACTCTACCAATGATGGAATTGAACCAAACTTGGCACACAGGACTCCCATGACGAACAGAAAACACTAGAAGGGTTTGGTGGGCATTGACCTTGAGTTTTGAAGTTGTACTTCACCCACATCCAGAGACTCAAACAATGATGGATCTGTACCAAACTTGGCACGAATCCTCAATATGCCCAAATGTGAACACTGGTGGAGTTTGGGGAAAATAAACCTTGACATTTGGGAGTTGTAGTTGCTGGGATTTATAGTCCACCTACAATGAAATAGTATTCTGAACCCCACCAGGGATGGGATTGGCCCAAACTTCCCACACAGAACTTCCATGACCAACAGAAAATTCTGTGTTTTCTGAGGGACTTTGGTGACTCCTCTGACACCCTCTTGTAACCCCACCCCAGGGGTGCTGACCCCCCAGGTTGAGAAACACTGCTCTAGAAGATCCTTCTGGTTAAACGTGTCCTAGATCCCAGCAAATGCAGTCTATCCTATCCTGGGGCACATCCTCCATTCTGAGAACCAGGTGATGTTTTCTCTCCTTTCTCTTTCTTCAATTGGAGTTTTCAAGTATGTTTTCAAAACTTTTCAAACACACGAACTGTGAAATATAAAAAGACGAGGGCAAACTTGATAGGCTTTCCGCATTATTTATTCTCTGGGCGACATGTAAGAAAAGCACGAATCGAAAGGAGCTGCAGCGTCTTCAAAGAAAGATTAAAACATCTTCAAAGTCCTTTTCATTAAAAGATGAGGGGTTATTATTTTCATGGACTCCCCCCCCCCCTCACCCCCGAAATTGGAAATATCACCATAGCTTCTCCTGGTCTTCTTTTTATTAGGTTGCTGAGAATGATAGGACGGCAGCCTGTTCTAGTCCTACAATATTGTCATTGTATGACAGTCATTTTTTACAATCTCACTCATGTTGACCCTCTGCTAATCTTTTTTAATGGCCTGGCATGGATAGACCTCCTCTCTGAGTTCTGCAGCTTAGAGCTGAATTCCCTGCCATTGACATAAATTATATCTTTTGCAGTTGTATACAAATGTGTGCAAGAGGGAAAGAGATGGAGAGGAAGACAGATAGACTGGCATCTCACATGGCTTGGCCAACAAAAGAGGAAAGGAACAGAGGCAGAAAGTCCACATCAAGGGAAGAAATCGTGCTGACCTGTTCTGCTTTGATCATATCTAATTTGGAACGCATTGTCCAGTTCTGGTGTTAACACGGTTCAAGAAGGAATGAGTTCGGAGAAGGGTGACCAAGATGATCAAAGCCTTGGAAATCGAGCCGTATAAGGAATAACCTAGGGAGTTAGGTATATGTAGCTTGGAGAACAGAAAATTGATGGAACCATGAAGATATAGATAGATAGATAGATAGATAGATAGATAGATAGATAGATAGATGATAGATAGATAGATAGATAGATAGATACAGATATAGATAGATGATTGATTGATAGATAGAAAGATAGATAGATAGACAAATAGAAAGGTAGATAGGGAGGGAGGGAGGGAGGGAGGGAGGGAGGGACGGACGGACAGACAGACAGGGAGGGAGGGAGGGAGGGAGACAGACAAGTAGGTAGGTAAGTAGGTAGGTAGACTGATAGGTAGATAAATAAGCAGGTAGACAGACAGACAGATAGAAAGGTAGATAGGTAGGTAAGTAGGTAGGTTGGTAGGTAGAAAGATAGGTAGGTAGGTAGGTAGGTAGGTAGGTAGATAGATAGATAGATAGATAGATAGATAGATAGAAGATAGGTAGGAAGGGAGAGAGAGAGATAGTTAGATAGATAGACAAGTAGGTAGGTAAGTAGGTAGGTAGATTGATAGGTAGATAGGTAGGTAGACAGACAGATAGAAAGGTAGATAGGAGGTAGGTAGGCAGATAGGTAGAACAATAGGTAGATAGATAAAAGATAGGTAGGTAGGTAGGTAGGTAGGGAGATAGATAGATAGATAGATACAAAGATAGATAGATAGATACAAAGATAGATAGATAGATAGATAGATAGATAGATAGATAGATAGATAGATACAAAGATAGGTAGATAGGTAGGGAGATAGAAAGAAAGGTAGGTGGATGGATAGATATATATAGAGAGAGAGAGATACAAAGATAGGTAGTTAGATAGGTAGATAGATAGATAGATAGATAGATAGATAGATAGATAGATAGATAGATGATAGATAGATAGACAGATATGATAGGTAGGTAGGCAAATAGATAGGCAGATAAAAAGATAGGTAGGTGGGTAGATAGATAGATAGATAGATAGATAGATAGATAGATAGATAGATAGATAGATAGACAGAAAGGTAGGCAGGTAGACAGACAAACAGACAGACTGATAGGTAGGTAAATAGATAGGTAGGTAAGAAGGTAGGTAGGTAGGTAGGTAGGTAGGTAGGTAGAGCTTAGAGCTGAATTCCTTGCCATTCTAATAAATTGGATATTTTCCAGTTGCATACAAATGTGTCCAAGAGAGGAGAAGACATGCAAATTGTACACAAATGTGTGTGAGTGAACATTAATGAAAGAAGAACCTTTTAAAGATGGAGCCAGGGGGTGCTGTGTGCTGTTTTATGTATTTTAATAGGGTTTTTAATGGTTTTCACCATTTATTTGTAATGGTTTTGTGTTTTGTTTTGTTTTAGTGTTTCTATTGTACTTTTAGTGTTTTAAGTTGTACTTTGCATTATACCTTGAGTCTTGAGAAAAAGTGGAATATAGATAGTAATAATAATAATAATAATGATAATGATGATGATGATGATGATGACAGTGGTAACTCTGTCATCTTTGGAGGACAATTTTTGCCCAATTTGGGAAACCATGATGGTCAGAAAGGGATGGGATCTACTTCCTGTCAATAATAGAAACGAAGTTGCTGGCATGCATCCTGTTGAGTGCCTGCTTATCTGCCAAACAGATGGCCCTGTTTATTGCTGCTTGTTGTGCCTATACACACACACACATACAGCCTGAGAAGTGAAGCATGAACTTTCAGCGCAAACCATATCTACAGGAACCGCTCCTTGCCAAGTTTCCCTAAATATACGACCGAGCTCTGGCAGCCAAACCATTTGGCAAGCTATCAGGGAAGACAAGGAGTTCTGCCTCAGTGATCTTCTCCCTTTAATGGCTTCGCCTACTCATGTCGCCTCACCTATACACTGCAAGCGGCAAGATCTGTGCGCAGAGCTGCATTCCAAACAGGCACATGCTCTCCTTTGAACTCGACTCAGGATCAGCAGCCAACAGTCCTTTTGCTGCCATATCTTCTGTGTTTTCCCCCCTTGGCCTGTCTAGGTGCGATGATAGAAGCCGACTTTGCCGAAACACCTGGCAATGAGGGAGCCAAACAGGTGTCATTTCAGAAAGCTATTGGCTATAGGACCTTGCATGAAAATCACAGATTTATCATTGTGCAGATGACAACAAAAAAGGACATTAGGTTCTTGTAGGTTTTTTCGGGCTATAGGGCCATGTTCTAAAGGCATTTCTCCTGACGTTTCGCCTGCATCTATGGCAAGCATCCTCAGAGGTAGTGAGGTCTGTTGGAAATAGGACAATGGGTTTATATATCTGTGGAATGACTGGGGTGGGGCAAAGAGCTCTCTGCTGAAGCTAGGTGTGAATGTTTCAGCTGACCACCTTCATTAGCATTTGAAGGCCTGGCTGAGCCTGGGAAAATGTTCTGTTGAGAGTGTTAAGATGTGCCTGGTTGTTTCCTCTCTGCTGTTTTGCTGTTGTAATTTTAGAGTTTTTTTAATACTGGTAGCCAGATTGTGTTCATTTTCATTGTCTCCTCCTTTCTGTTGAAATTGTCCACATGCTTGTGTATTTCAATGGCGTCTCTGTGTAGTCTGACATGGTAGTTGTTGGAGTGGTCCAGCATTTCTGTGTTCTCAAATAATATGCTGTGTCCAGGCTGGTTCAACAAAAAAGGACATTGAGATATAGCTACCCATTTTAGTTCTCAGACACAAAGCTGTGGCCCTATCTACACTGTCACGTAGAACCCATTTCAAGCTGCATTAAACTGTCAATGCAGTTCAATGCAGTAAAGCTCCATATATGAGTCCATGACAGCAGTGGAGCTACTTAAACCACTGCGCCAAACAATCTTAGAGTTTCAGACTAATGTGCTTTTAGAAATGATGCTCATCTCAACTTCTAAGCCGAAGAGCCGGCATTGTCCATAGACACTTCCAAGGTCATGTGGCCAGCATGACTGCATGGAGCACTGTTACGTTCCTGCCAAAGTGGTATCTATTGATCTACTCACCGGGATTGTGGCACAGCTGGCTGAGTGTCAGCTGCATTAAGATCACTCTGACCAAAAGGTCATGAGTTCGAAGCCAGGCCAGGTTGGAGTGGGTCTCTAATCTGTCAACAATCTTGACAGATTAGAGAGATGAATGGCCAAAACTAACAAAATGAAGTTCAACAGTGACAAATGCAAGATACTCCACTTTGGCAGAAAAAATGAAATGCAAAGTTACAGAATGGGTGACGCCTGGCTCGAGAGCAGTACGTGTGAAAAAGATCTTGGAGTCCTCGTGGACAACAAGTTTAACATGAGCCAACAATGTGATGTGGCGGCAAAAAACGCCAATGGGATTTTGGCCTGCATCAATAGGAGCATAGTGTCTTGATCTAAGGAAGTAATGCTACCCCTCTATTCTGCTTTGGTTAGACCACATCTGGAATATTGTGTCCAATTCTGGGCACCACAATTCAAGAGAGATATTGACAAGCTGGAATGTGTCCAGAGGAGAGCGACTCAAATGATCAAGGGTCTGGAGAACAAGCCCTATGAGGAGCGGCTTAGGGAACTGGGCATGTTTAGCCTGAAGAAGAGAAGGCTGAGAGGAAATATGATAGCCATGTATAAATATGTGAGAGGAAGCCACAGGGAGGAGGGAGCAAGCTTGTTTTCTGCTTCCTTGGAGACTAGGACGCGGAACAATGGCTTCAAACTACAAGAGAGGAGATTCCATCTGAACATTAGGAAGAACTTCCTGACTGTGAGAGCCGTTCAGCAGTGGAACTCTCTGCCCCGGAGTGTGGTGGAGGCTCCTTCTTTGGAAGCTTTTAAGCAGAGGCTGGATGGCCATTTGTCAGGGGTGATTTGAATGCAATATTCCTGCCTCTTGGCAGAATGGGGTTGGACTGGATGGCCCACGAGGTCTCTTCCAACTCTTTGATTCTATGATTCTATGATTCCAACCAATTGTGTGTAGCCTGTTGTCGACCTTTGCAACCCAAAAGACAGTTGCATCTCTCAAGTAGGAAAATTAGGTACCACCTTAAAGTGTGGGGAGGCTAAATTAACTGATTTATGAGTCCATAAAGAAGACTCCAGCAAAGCATTCCAGCGGGGAAACATGCGGGGAATGCGGAAGTGCTTCATCAGTGTTGCAGATGGACGATGAAAGCGACAGCTCCCCTGGCGGCCAGAAAAAGTTAAATAGCTTCTGTGTATGTCTGTATATGTTTGTATGTCAAAAATTGGCATTGAATGTTTGCCATATATGTGTACACTGTAATCCGCCCTGAGTCCCCTGCAGGATGAGAAGAAGGGCGGAATAGAAATGCTGCAAATAAATAATAAATAACTAAATTCTCATAATTTCATTTTTTTAATTGTTACAATAATTACAATTTACAATAAGGTAAGGAAGGGGGAAGAAGAGAAAAAAAGAAAAAAAGAAAAAATTGGGGTGGTGGAATGAGGTGTGTGAAGTGGGCGGTGGGGTGGGGGTAATAAAAGACTTCCATTTCAATCCACAGGGATTAACTACACAATTCTTTCTCATTTCCTCTATTATGTCTTTTTCCTTTTTGGTTTTGTTTTTTTAAGTCATCTGTATTTTTTTCTTTTCTTTGAAGTATCTTCTTATTTATTATTATTTATGTATTGTCGAAGGCTTTCATGGCTGGAATCTCTGGGTTGTTGTAGGTTTTCCGGGCTATATGTCCATGTTCTAGAGGCATTCTCTCCTGACGTTTCGCCTGCATCTATGGCAAGCATTCTCAGAGGTAGTGAGGTCTGTTGGAACTAGGAAAAGGGGTTTATATATCTGTGGAAAGACCAGGGTGGGACAAAGGAGTCTTGTCTGCTGGAGCTAGGTGTGAATGTTTCAACTGACCACCTTGATTAGCATTTAATGGCTTGGAAGTGCCTGAGGGAATCTTTCTTTGAGAGGTGATTTGATGTGCCTGATTGTTTCCCCTCTGTTGTTGTGCTGTTGTAATTTTTGAGTTTTTTAATACTGGTGGCCAGATTTTGTTGATTTTCATAGTTTCCTCCTTTCTGTTGAAATTGTCCACATGCTTGTGGATTTCAGTGGCTTTTCTGTGTAGTCTGACATGGTGGCTGTGAGAGTGGTCCAGCATTTCTGTGTTCTCCAATAATAACATGCTGTGTCCAGGCTGGTTCATCAGGTGCTCTGCTATGGCTGACTTCTCTGGTTGGAGTAGTCTGCAGTGCCTTTCATGTTCCTTGATTCGTGTTTGGGCAACGCTGCGTTTGGTGGTCCCTATGTAGACTTGTTTTAAATAGAGGCTGAATGGCCATCTGTTGGGGTACTTTGAATGTGATTTTATTTATTATTTATTTATTTACAGTATTTCTGTACCGCTTTTCTCACCCCTAGGGAGACTCAAAGCGGTTTACACATAACTGACAAAACTTCAATGCCATACATTGGACACTGAAGTGATGCCAAACCATAACCACAATAATAAAACCACAATTAAACATAAGTCGTAATTAGGCAGTACATAAGCAATCATTAAAACAATAAATAATAAAAAATAGTCTCGGCAGTCGTATTGTCATTTTAGTCCATGTCCTTTAAACTCTACAAACATCTACTGTCCGAAGGCCTGGTCCCAAAGCCATGATTTTAATTTCTTTCTGAAAGCCAGGAGGGAGGGAGCAGATCTTACCTCATTTGGGAGTGTGTTCCATAGGCGAGGGGCCACCGCCGAGAAGGCCCTGTTGCATCCCAGTTCAAGAAACGAGACCATAAGATTAAATCTACCACACTGGACTGTAAGAAAAGCAATCCTTGTTTATTGATGAATAATTGGTTACAAAAGAAAGGTAAATGCAAAGTCAAAAAGCCACAGAAAAACACAGCAGTCAGTAGAATCTCTGAACTTGAGCAAAATTTCAAAAGCCACAATACAATAACCAGGAGTCTGTTAGCCTTTTACTAACCATGAACTTGAAAACTAGAAGTCTCTGGGATTACTGGCCATGAAACACAGGAATTCTGCCAAGGCACAGCCACAGTCCCAAACGTTGCTTGATCTAAAGAGGCACCCGGCAGGAGGCCTCTTAAATCAAAGAAACTATTCTTTGAAATGCCCCTTGACTTTGAAGCCTGGGCCTGTCTCTCCTGTAAACGATGTGACCTTCGTAGAAACTGTGAAACATTTTTGTCTCTAACTATCTGTTCTCTTCGGTCCTCATTAAAAACCCCAGGTGGAGAGACATCACGGCTAGCGATATCACAGCTAGCTTCCAAAACATTTTCCTCCAGCTGTTTCATCCCCGCTGACCTCTGCATCAACAACAGATTCCTCACTGTCAGAGTCAGGGAGAGCTTGCTCAGTTGGAAAAACTATCAGAGAATCCGGTTCACACAGATCAGGATCAGGCTGAACCCCAACAGGCCCTGCCTCTCGTCCCCGCCAGATGCATTTGCGCAATTGATGGGAGCGAGAGCAGGGCCTTCCCGGATTATCTTAGATTATGAGATGGGACATGGGGGTGGATGCGTTCAGACAAGTAGGCTGGGCCAGAACCGTATAGAGCTTTATAGGTCAAAAACAGCACTTTGAATTGGGCTCGGAGATGGACTGGCAACCAGTGGAGCTGGCACAACAGGGGGGTGGTATGCTCCCTGTATGTCGCCCCGGTTAGTAATGTGGCTGCTACCCATTGGACTAGCTGAAGATTCCGAACAGTCTTCAAAGGCAGCCCCACGTAGAGTGCATTGCAGTAATCTATTCAGGATGTAACCAGAGCGTGGATGACCGTGGCCCGATCAGACTTCTCAAGGTACGGGCGCAGCTGGCATACAAGTTTTAATTGTGCAAAAGCTCCCCTGGCCACCGCCGAAACCTGGGGTTCCAGGCTCAGCAATGAATCCAGGATCACTCCCAAGCTGCGAACCTGCATCTTCAGGGGGAGTGGAACCCCGTCCAACACAGGCTGTAACCTTATGCCCTCTTCAGCCTTTTGACTGACCAGGAGGACCTCTGTCTTGTCTGGATTCCATTTCAATTTGTTAGCCCTCATCCAGTCCGACACAGCGGCCAAGCACCGGTTCAAGGTCTGAACAGCCTCCTTAGTGACAGATGGGAAGGAGTGACAGATTTGGACGTCATCTGCGTACAGATAACACCTTACCCCGAAACTCCGGATGATCTCTTCCAACGGCTTCATGTAGATGTTAAACAACATTGGGGACAGCATTGATTTTCCTGCTTCTTGGCAGAATGGGGTTGGACTGGATGGTCCACCAGGTCTCTTCCAACTCTAGGATTCTATGATTCTATGAAATCAGGAGCTGAGGTCTGAAGGTGCAAATCCAGCATCATTGAACTGATTCGCTTAGTCCATGTGTTTCTTTGCAACCTTTCCCTTTTGTGCCTTGTTTCACAGCTTGGGTCACCTTTCAGCAAGTATTTATGAATGTCTTCTGTGAAAAAAGAGATGGGAAAATGTATAAATAAAGTTTTATTTACAATCTAAAAGTTTTCAATAACATGGTATGAGTTTGTTCCAATGTGGAACTAGAAAACCTACTTGCTTTTGAACTTTCCTCCTTATTCATGCCCTAATGAAAGGCCCTTTCATTAATTGGGACTTCATGTTATTTTCCCTGTCATTACATGAGAGACAAAAATGTGTTGGAGCCAAGTCTCAGCCAAATAATTGGCCCGTTGTGAGGAGAAACAAAAAGCAGGACATTATTTCGTAATCCTTAGACATTTGCTGGATTTGATGGCTGATGCTTGAGCTAGGAAGGATCAAACAATGTTCGTTTGATAATTGGATGGGAACATGGCTTGCTTAGCAGACTCTCGTTCCTTTATTGGCACCGTACGCTGAAGAAATAGTGTTGGTAATGCCAATATGTAATTTCCTTCAGCATTTGGATCTGTTGTACGCCACTTTGAATCCCAAATGGGGAAGGGTCAGGATGTAAATAAACCTCACGGCTGGAATCTTGTTGGAGACATACGTCTTCTTAAGGGTGCGTCTACACAGTATAATTAATGCAGTTTGACACCATGTGAACTACTGTGGCCAAAGGCTATGGGGTCTTGGGAGTTGTAGTCTTGCAAGGTCTTTAGTCTTCTCTTCCAAAGACTGCTAGAGCCTCAACAAACTACAACTCCCATTATTACACAGCTCTGAGCCCTGTGATAATGCATTATCACAGGATGTCTGCGTCCTACACCACTGGAGAAATTATGCTGTTTAGCCGGTATTGCACCACCTGACATCTGCTGGGAAGTATTTATTTATTTACTAGCTGTCCCCTGCCATGCATTGCTGTGGCCCAATCTGTTGATCTGGAAAATAAAGGAATGAGAAAGTGTTGGTTTCTAATCTAGGTGAACTGTGAATCCCAGTGACTACAACTCCCAAATGTCAAGGTCTATTTCCCCAAACGCCATTTGTGTTCAGATCCATCATTGTTTGAGTCCACAGTGCTCTCTGGATGTAGGTGAACTGCAACTCCCAAACTCAAGGTCAATGCTCACCAAAGCCTTCCAGTGTTTTCTGTTGGTCATGGGAGTCCTGTGTGCCAGGTTTGGTTCAATTCCATCACTGGTGGAGTTCAGAATGCTCTTTGATTGTAGGTGAACTATAAATCCCAGCAACTACAACTCCCAAATGACAAAATCATAATTTTTTGAGTGATGGTCACTCCTTGTGTTGTGAGATGTTTTGTTGCCAAATTTGGTGTGATTTCGTTCACTGGTTCTTTTGTTTTTAAGGAACTCATTATGCACAGAGCATTTATATATATATATATATATATATATATATATATATATATATATTTACAGTATTTATATTCCACCCTTCTCACCCCGCAGGGGACTCAGGGCAGATCGCAATGCACATATACATGGCAAACATTCAATACTCTTGCTTATCTTCTTACCTAATTGGATTTACCTATTTCTTAAAAGTACTTTTTACTTGCTGCTTTTTAATTATCTTCAATAAAAGGATTGTTTTCCAATCAATGGTGTGGTGTTTACAGGCAGAGGGCTTTTCCTGTCGTGGAGTGCAACAACAACATATATAGACAGACACACAGAGGCTATTTAACATTCCAGCTTCATGAGGGTACGCTCAAATTCCGGCCACCGGGGGAGCTGTTGTTTCATCGTCCACTTGTGACACTGATGAAGTACTTCCTCATTCTTCTGCACACTGCTGGATATTTTTATGGCATTGTAAATTAGTTAAATTAGCCTCCTCGCATAAGCAATACCTAAACTTTCTACCTGACAGATGCAACTGTCTTTGGGGCTACAAAGATCAACAGCAAGCTAGATAAAAGGTAGGGAACTTACTCTGACCCAGGCTGGGTTTGAACTCATGTAATGATTTTAATGCACCTGACTCCCAGCTGTGCCACACCCGGTCCTAGCAGGCAATAATGAAAGGACCAGGGCAGTGACATCTCTGGCCCATCTTCTGTTCGGATCTCAGCCAGCATGCCAATGCCTTAAATCAAGAATAGTTTTCTAAGATCTACAGAGATACTTCCAAGAACATCTCAGCAAGCATGAGTCCAAAAGTGGCAGGTTTAAACACAGAACCTCAATCCATGGCCGATATCAAATGAGACTCCATACTAGGCACATAGAAGAAAGCACTGAACAGACTAAGGAGCCCCCGGTGGTGCAGTGGGTTAAATCCTTGTGCAGACAGGACAGAAGACCAACAGGTCGCAGGTTCGAATCTGGAAGAGGTGGATGAGCTCCCTCTATCAGCTCCAGCTCCTCACGCGGGGATATGAGAGAAGCCTCCCACTAGGATAACAAAACATCAAACATCTGGGTGTCCCAGATGCTCTTGACATGACAAAAAAACCCTGAACAGACTGTTCTCTGGCACTATGAGATACAGAGTCAACCTTAAGAAATGGGGCCACAAAGTGGAGTCCACGACATGCGAGTGTGGAGAAGTGCAAACGACAGACGACTGACTTACAAGGCATTTCTATGCCAAAGAGCCGGCATTGTTCATAGACACCTGCAAGGTCATGGGGCCAGCATGAGTGCATGGAATGCTGTTATCTTCCTGCAGTAGCGGTATCTATTGATCTAATCACATTTGCATGTTTTTGAACTGCTAGGTTGGCAGAAGCTAGGGCTAACCGCGGGAACTCACCCCACTCCTCAGATTTGAACCGGTGACCTTTTGGTCACCAAGTTCAGCAGCTCAGAGGTTTCGGTTACCAAGCTTGGCTCCATAACAGGCAGTATTTGAATGATTTGTTTTTTTTTTTTAAAAAAAAAAACTCATAACAATTTGTTATTCCATTTGGCAACCGAAAATCTACCAAAAATCAATGTGTGTTGATGTTATTTTTTAGCCATCAGTGAGCTATGTGAAGGACAGAGCAAGCAAAATACAGCTTGTTTCAACATTGGTTTGAAAACATGTACATAAAAGATTAACAGATAATAATAATAATAATAATAATAATAATAATAATCCTTTAGTTATACTCCGCTACCATCTCCCGCAGGACTCGGTGAGGCTTACAAGAGGCCAAGCCCAAAATACATCAGAAACAAAAAACACAACAACAACAATACAACAATAAATAACTCATAGCAAAGCAAAACAATAACAAAAATCATGACACATTTAAAATCGGTAAATCTATCCAGGAAATGCAAGATATCTGTCTCCATACCCAATACGCTCAAATTTCAATACTGGTGGGGTTGGGGGTGGGATTGATTTTGTCATTTGGGAGTTGTAGTTGCTGGTTCACAGTGCACCTACAATCAAAGAGCATTCTGAACTCCACCAATGATGGAACTGAACCAAGCTTCCCACAGAGATCAACAGAAAATACTGGAAGGGTTTGATGGGCATTAACCTTGAGTTTTGGAGCTGTAGTTCACCTCCCTCCAGAGAGCACTATGGACTCAAACAATAGTGGATCTTGACCAAACTTGGCACAAATACTCAATATGTGCAAATGTGAACTGTGGTGGAGTTGGAGGGAAGAAGACCTTGTCATTTAGGAATTGTAGTTTCTGGGATGTATAGTTCACCCACAATCAAAGGACATTCTGAACCCCACCAACGGGAGAATTGGGCCAAACTTCCCACACAGTACCCCCAAGACCAACAGAAATTATTGTCTTTTCTGATAGTCTTTGGAGACCCTCTGGCACCCCCTCGCAACCCCCCCCCCCCCGAGGCCCTGACGTGCTCTAATTTTTCATGAACTGAATTACCTTACTAATCAAAGTGAGTCCCTAAGTTTAGTTCTGTTCCTGGACGAAAGACTGCACTTATAGATTCCAAAGAGAAAAGCAAAGTAGTGCATACAACAAGTTTGCTAGCTCACTTCTCCTTGGGGCGTCTTCCTTTTCATCTTGTTCTTTAAACTTTCCTTCCAGTTTGGCACCCAAATGATTCTTTTTAACTGCTGCATTAAGGGCTGATTGGAAACTAACTCTGGAAAGCAATTTATTTAAAAATCCTGGTTGCGCCGTTGACTTTTCTACCCAGAGATCCTGAAAAAAGCCTCACGCTGGGATGTATATATTGGAAAAACTATAAATCAGACCTGAGTTACATCCTAGCTGGCCAGGGAGAGTGTTTTAGTGTGCTATGCAACAGCATCTCTTTGCTTTTAGGGTTGTTTTCTGCTTTTGCCATAATGCAGTAAAAAAATAAAAGGAAAAATGCCACAAAGGTGGCCTATAGTGAGTGCGTCTTTATTGCTGATGGCGTAGAGAAAGAAACTGAAACTGAAAAAGCAGAGTAAAGGAAAGTCCGGGAAGGGGAGTCTCACTTTTCATGGCACAAGAACTTGGTTTCCAAGCAATGTCTCATCTGACAAGATTTCCTACCTTAAATCCCAAAAACTGGTTTTGTTTCCCCCCAGTCTTTGACCTTAACTGACGAATTATTTCGGATGTACGTAAACATTGGGCCTCTTGTCAATTCTGGCTATCTCTAGCCGCGGAATCTGCTTATCTAACTCCTCATTAACTTTACCAGGTCTCAGACTGTTTTCCAAACTACAATCTCACAGACGGAGGAAGTAAACCTTTCTCCCAAGGCCTGAGAGGAACATTCTCATGAGAATCTGCCCTTTGCACCGAAGCCTCTCTGTCAGTGTCTGCATTAAAATCATTGACCAAAGTGTCTCCATCTTGCACCTCAGAGTCAGTTCCAGCATCCCCCACATCAGGGGAACAGGGGACTGATTTCCCTCCTCAATACCCGACAAAGAAACATCAGAAGACTATTTTATTTGTTGTGTCAGGGCAGCCAGTCAATTGTATTACATTTCTAACAGAACAAAACAAACAGACAAAACACAGAATTTGCAAGCTTGGTAGTTGATTAAATGTCCTTTGACCAGTATCTGGCCACTTGGAGTGCCTCTGGTGTTGCTGCAAAAAGGTCCTCCCTTGTGCATGTGGCAGGGCTCAGGTTGCATTGCAGCAGGTGGTCAGTGGTTTGCTCTTCTCCACACTCACATGTCGTGGACTCCACTTTGTGGCCCCATTTCTTGAGGTTGGCTCTGCATCTCGTGGTGCCAGAGCACAGTCTGTTTGGAGCCTTCCAAGTCGCCCAGTCTTCTGTGTGCCCAGGGGGGAGTCTCTCATTTGGTATCAGCCATTGGTTGAGGTTCTGGGTTTGAGCCTGCCACGTTTGGACTCTCGCTTGCTGGGGTGTTCCAGCGAGTGTCTCTGTAGATCTTAGAAAACTATTTCTTGATTTAAGTCATTGACGTGCTGGCTGATACCCAAACAGGGGATGAGCTGGAGATGTCTCTGCCTTGGTCTTTTCACTATTGGCTGCTACTTCCCGGCAGATGTCAGGTGGTGCAATACCACCTAAACAGTGTAATTTCTCCAGTGGTGTAGGGCACAGACACCCCGTGATAATGCGGCAGGTCTCATTAAGAGCCACATCTACTGTTTTAGCGTGGTGAGATGTGTTCCACACTGGGCATGCGTACTCAGCAGCAGAGTAGCATAGTGCAAGGGCAGATGTCTTCATTGTGTCTGGAGACTGAAACGGATTCACAGGTTCAAGCCCAGGCTCAGGTTCAATCACATGCCGAGTCCCAACAACAGATAAATGTGAATAAGTCACATTCTTTCAGCCTGAGAGAAAGGCACAAGCAAACCCTCTCTAAATATATCTGGGCAAGGAAACTCATTATGGGTTGCATTCTTTATCAATAAAATAATCAGATTAATTAGAAGTAGGTGTTAGCGTCAAGTGACACGTTGACGGTGTTATAGATTCCCAACTCTTATATTCATTCCTTCACATGCAGAGATAGAATGTGAAATGCCCTAGTTGTATAGTACGGATTTCCCCACAATGGTGACATCTGCATGGAGGCCTCACAATGGTTACCTTTGTATTACCTTGATTGTGGTGCAGACAATATCTATATAAATAACAATGTAATGTTCGTTTGTGGGATTAACATAACTGAAAAACCACTGGACGAATTGCCACCAAATTTGGACACAAGACACCTACTAACCCAAGGAGTGGCCATCACTCAAAAAATTGATTTTGTCATTTGGGAGTTGTAGTTGCTGGGATTTATAGTTTACTTACAATCAAAGAACATTCTGAACTCCACCAATGATGGAATTTTACCAAATGTGGCACATGGGACTCCCATGACCAACAGAAAACACTAGAAAGGTCGGTGGGCATTGACCTTGAGTCTGGGAGTTGTAGTTCATCTACATCCAGAGAACACTGTGGATTCAAACAATGATGGATCTGGACCAGGCTTGGCACGAATATTCCATATGCCCAAATATGAACATAGATGGGAGTTTGAGGAAAATAGACCTTGACATTTGGGAGTTGTAGTTACTAGGATTTATAGTTCACCTACAATCAAAGCGCACGCTGAAACTCACCGACGACAGAATTGGGGTAAACTTTCCACACAGAACCCCCATACTTAGGGCCATCTAATCCAACTCCCTTCACCAGGGCAAGAAAACGTAATCAAAGCCCTCCTGACAAAGAGCCATCCAGCCATAGATATAGATAGATATTATTCACACACACACAGATATGGTATCATAGATTTGAAAGGGACCCCTAAAGAAGGACAATGATATGTTGCATGTTCCAGAGTAGGCAAACCAGACAATCTCCACATCAACACTGACAAAGAAACAGCAAGAAATACTGTTGACCCACAAGCAGAAAGAAATTACATATATTAGAAACCAACCCTTTCTAATTACTTTATTTTCTAGATCAGTGGTTCTCAACCTGGGGGTCAGGACCCCTGTGGGGGTCGCGAGGGGGTGTCAGAGGGGTCACCAAAGACCATCAGAAAACATAGTATTTTCTCTTTGTCATGGGTATTCTGCGTGGGAAGTTTTGTCCAATTCTATCATTGGTGGGGTTCAGAATGCTATTTCATTGTGGGTGAACTATGAATCCCAGCAACTACAACTCCCAAATGGCAAGGTCTATTTTCTCCAAACTCTACCAGTGTTCACATTTGGGTATATTGATTATCTGTGCCAAGTTTGATCCAGATCCATCACTGTTTGAGTCCACAGTGTTCTATGGATATAGGTGAACTACAACTTCAAAACCCAAGGTCAGTGTCCACCAGACTCTCCCAGTATTTCTCTTGGCCATGGGAATTCTGTGTGCCAAATTTGATTCAATTCCATAATTGATGGAGTTCAAAAGGCTCTTTGATTTTAGGTGAACTATAAATCCCAGCAGTTCCAACGTTCCAAAATGACAAAATCAATCCCCTCCAACCCCACCAGTATTCAAATTTGGGCGTTTCGGGTATTTGTGCCAAATTTGGTCCAGTGAATGAAAATACATCCTGCATATCAGATATTTATATTACGATTCACAACAGTAGCAAAATTAAAGAAGTAGCAACGAAAATAACATTATGGTTGGGGGTCACCACAACGTGGGAACCTGTACGAAGGGGTCGCGGCATTAGGAAGGTTGAGAACCACTGTTCTAGATCAACAGACTGGGCCACAGCAATGTCTGGCAGGGGATGGCTAGTAGAACAATAGGACATCCTTCAAACTACAGCTTCTATAAGCCCCAACTGCATGAAAAAAGGGTCAGACCAGGTTAGATTTGTACTCCAAAACAGCTGGAGGGCATCCAGATGTTAGGGAAAGGTGATGTAGAATGAGTGTTTATCTTATCAGCTTCTCTTAAGAGAATAAGGGAGGTAAAAGGCCACTACTGACAAGATTTCTCTCCGCGATAATCCATTCTTTCATCATAAGCTGCCTCAACCATGTCCCCTAGCAGTCTAAATTAGAAAATAAGAAAAGAGACGCTGCCACGAGAATTGATCGGAGCCAGATGTCAACTGAGGATGTCAAGTTGTATTCCAATAACCTCCCATTGTCTAATACAGCCGCTCATCTAAATAACTAATTAATACACAAAATACCTCCCTGGCAGAGTCTATAATATTTGGTGTGTTTCTGTGGTGATGTTCAAAATTAATTACAGTACAGTGACATTTAAATAGATGCATTAACATAATGAATTGGTTAACCTGCCTGTTTGTGACTTATGAATGGGTCAATGGAAAGAAGATAGCTCCTGTTTTTCTAATTAGAATTCCTTTTCTTTGAGCCTATATCTTAATCCCACTCTTATTATTTTTTTTCAAAGATGCAAGAATGTTTCATTTAAGACCTTCAAAGTGTTCCCCCCCCCCATTCTTTTCTTCTTTGTGATGCTTTAAAGGCATTTTGAAAAAATAGTCTGGAGACGGAAAAGCACAGAAGGCTGAGGTGCATTCACATCACACCGTTTAGATAACACATTTAATTGACGCAAGCAAATCACTCTTTTTATTCCGGCTCCTCCAGAAGCGTTTGTCAATGTGAGGTTTGGTGCACTGTAAAAATTGGCAGTATGGCATAGGAATGTTATTACTACAACAGCAATAACAACAGACTTCATTGGCAGACACTCACAAGGTCACAGCACAGATGTGTATAACAAAAGGAAGTAACAGATAAAAAAAGAAAAATATGATTAGAAATTACTCATTTCAACAAAGAAACTTGGAGTGTCTCACAAAGGAATGCACCAGAAATACAGGTTATTTATTTATTATTTGAACTTATATGCCGCCACTCCCCTGGGGCTCGGAGCGGCTTACAAGAATGGCTAAAATCTAACAAAGTTTAAAAGCAATTTAAAACAATTTAAAAACAACAGTATCAAACATTAAAAGCCTGTGGGAACAGGTATGTCTTACATGCCCTGCGGAAAGCTGGTAAGTCCCGCAGGGCACGAACTTCAGGTGGCAGAGCATTCCAGACTGATGGCGCCACTGCTGTGAAGGCTCTGCGCCTGGTTGCCATTAGACGCAAGGTCTTGACACTGGAGACTTCCAATAGATCTTGGTCCTCAGAACGGAGGGATCTCTGGGGTTGGTAGGGGGTGAGACGATCCCTCAGATACATTGGCCCCAGACCATGCAAGGCCTTAAAGGTGAGTACCATCCCTTTGAAAGTGATCCGGTGCTCAATGGGTAACCAATGCAGCTGCAGGAAGATTGGGGTGATGTGGCATCTCATCGGAATTCCCGCAAGAAGCCGAGCAGCTGCGTTTTGTACCAACTTGAGCTTCCGAATCACCGACAGAGGGAGGCCAATGTAGAGGGCGTTACAGTAGTCCAGTCTTGAGATGACCGTGGCCTGGATCACCGTAGCTAGGTCGTCCCTGGACAGGGAGGGGGCCAGCCGTCTAGCCTGCCGCAGGGGAAAGAAGGCGGTTCTGCTCACGGCGGAGACCTGGGCCTCCATCGTCCGCAGAGGGTCCAAAAGGACTCCCAGACTCTTTACCAATGATGACGGGCGTAACGCCTCGCCATCCAGGGTGGGCAGATGGATGTCCCCACTGCCCGGTCCACCCAGCCATAGGATCTCCGTCTTTGCTGGATTCACCCTCAACCTGCTGGCACGCAGCCATCCAGTCACGGCCTCGAGGCACCGATGGAAACAATCGGGTACAGAGTCCGGTCGGCTTAATGGTGTAACGTTAGAAAATGTTGACCATTTCTGCTACCTTATTATTATTATTGTTATTATTATTAACTTTATTTATACCTTGCAAAATCTCCCGAAGGACTCGATGCGGCTTACAAAGGCCAAGGCCGCCGACAACAACAACATACAATACACAGTAAAACTCATAAGCACATACTAAAACATCAAGCAAACAATAAAACAATAAAGCAATGACACCGTGACAGAATTAAAAACCTAGAGGCCGGGCCAAATGTAATGGACAAAATTTAAAAGTGCTGAACCTGACAGGTAATATGTAGAGGTATTTGGAGGTAGGTGCAATGTGCAGATAATCCTGAATCTCTAACAAAGTGCATTTGGGACTTAATGCCATGAGTTTCCTATTCTGGAAAGGCACACTGGAGCAGCCAGGTCTTCAGGCTCTTCCTAAAGACAGCCAACGTTGGGGCTTGTCTGATGTCCTTGGGGAGAGAGTTCCAGAGTCAGGGGGGGGGCACCACAGAGAAGGCCCTGTCCCTCATCCCCATCAAACGCGCCTGCAACGCAGGTGGGATCGTGAGCAGGGCCTCTCCAGATGATCGAAGGGAGCGTGCGGGTTCGTAAACGGAGATGCGGTCACGCAGGTAGGCAGGTTCCAAACCATTTAGAGCTTTGTAGGTGAGTACCTGCACCTTGAATTGGGACCGGTAAATGAATGGCAGCCAATGGAGCTCCTTGAACAGGAGGGTTGACCTCTCTCTGTAAGGAGCACCATTTAACATCCTGGCCGCCACCCGCTGGACTAGCTGAAATTTGCAGCCGTTTTCAAGGGCAGCCCCACATAGAGCGCATTATAGTAGTCCAATCTAGAGGTGACCAAGGCATGGACCACCCCGGCCAGAACAGCCTTTATGAGGTAAGGACGCAGTTGGCGCATGAGTCTCAATTGTGCAAAAGCCCTCCCGGACACCACTGACGCCTTGGCAGCCACCTCTCCACAGCAGTCAACATTGACACTGAAATACAACACTGCCTTAGCTCTGCAAGTGCAGCATTTTTCCAAATGAAGCAGAGAGTGTTTGAGGACCGGGACATCTGTAGGGGGACAAAGGTGCTTGTTTACAAAGCTATTGTCCTCCCAAACCTGTTGTATGCCTAAGAAACGTGGACTATCTGCAGACGTCATATGCAACTCCTGGAACGATTCCATCAGCGTTGCCTCTGAAAAATCATGCAAATCTCTTGGAAAGACAAGTGGATAAATGTCAGCATGCTGGAAGAAGCAAAGACCACCAGCATTGAAGCGATGGTCCTCCGCCATCAACTCCACTCGACTGAACGCCACATTGTCCGAATGCCTGACTACCATCTTCCAAAGCAATTATTCTACTTCAAACTCAAGAATGGAAAACGGAATGTTGGTGGGCAGGAAAAGAGATTTAAAGACGGGCTCAAAGCCAGCCTTAAAAACTCTGGCATAGATACCGAGAACTGGGAAGCCCTGGCCCTTGAGCACTCTAACTGGACCCCCTTCCAATTTGTCCAAGTGACACGGTATATACCAATGGCAAATGAGCAAATGGGAATGTTCACTTACAAGAGAGTGAGGAGCTGAAGGTTAGATCACATCTGGAATACTGGGATACTGTGTCCAGTTCTGGGCATCTCAATTGAAGGGAGATGTTGACAAGCTGGAATGTGTCCAGAGAAAGAGGGCAACTAAAATAATCAACGGTCTGGAGAAAAAGCCCTATGAGGAGTGGCTTAAAGAGCTGGGCATGTTTGGTCTGAAGAAGAGAAGGCTGAGAGGAGACATGATAGCCATGTATGTGAGAGGAAGTCACAGGGAGGAGGGAGCAACCTTTTTTTTTGCTGCCCTGGAGACTAGGACGCAAGGGAACAATGGCTTCAAACTACAAGAAAAGAGATCCCACCTTAACATTAGGAAGAACTTTCTGACTGAGAGCTGTTCAGGAATGGAACTCTCTGGCTCCAGAGTGTGGTGGAGGCTCCTCCTTTGGAGGTTTTTAAACAGAAGCTGGATGGCCATTTGTTGGAGGTGCTTTGAATGCAATTTTCCTGCTTCTTGCCAGTTGGAGGTCAGCTGTGACCAGCAGTGCTGTAAAATTTGAAGAGGCACAAATGGAGGGCGAAAGAGAGAAACGTGCCAAGAGGAAGGCGTGTCAATTCTGACCAGGACCGCCTTCCACCTGGAAACCAATGCTCTCACTGCAGGAGAACATGCAGGTCAAGAATAGGGCTCCACAGTCACCTATGGACCCACCGCCAGGACACCGAACTTGGAGGACAATCTTACTCGGACAACGAGGGATCGCCTAAGTAAGTAAGTAAGTACAGAATTTTATAACACTCTTCCCATTGAGAACACTGCAAAAAATGGAATTTCTGTATTTCATTCGTGTCTTATCATATTTGGGACACACAAACAAAGAAGTGTTTTGGCAGAAACCAAATCACAAAAACAACCACTTTGTATATCCCATCCAAAAGAGCCGATGGCAACAGATTGCATCTTGCAGTAGCCAAAGCTCTCCTCTGGATTAGATGAAACAAAACGTGAAGATAAACCACCATAATAACTCCACACTTGCATGGAATTAATAATGTGGTAGGGGAACAAGTTGTCTTTGCTATTTATTTGTTTATTTATTTATCATGTCAGGAGCGAACCAAGCAATTGTATTGTATTTTTTTAAAAAAACAAAAAAACACAAAGTTTGCAGACTTGGCATTCTATTAAATGTCCTTTGACCAGTAGCTGGTGTTTCTGTAAGAAGGTCCTCCATTGTGCATGTGGCAAATGAGCACCAACCCTTAGAGTCAGACACAATCGGATTTAATGTCAGGGGAAAACTTTTACCTTTACTATGGATTCTTAGAAGACAAAAAATGTTTCAGAAGTATTGCTTAAGGAAGTTGGTTCCAAATTATGGGAAGACGTGGTGGAGAAGAATAGCAGTCTCTGTCATCAACAGGAAAGATTGGCAAAGGATTAATCTACAATTTGGTGATGGATCTGTGCATTGTATGTTTTTACCCTGTTTCCCCCTTCGCTCTCACACCCACATTGTGCTTCAGTAGTTATATTTATATTTTTAATGTACTAAACGTACCAAGTTTGTATGAAAATGTGATTTCTATTTCCTGTGCTGGTCTATGACCGAAATAAATGATTTGATTGGATTTGATTGGTGAAGGATAGGAAGCAGAAGGAATATACTATTTTGAAGACATTGTTCTTGTTGAAATGAACACATTTTCTCAAAATGGTGAAATAACCACAGCAGGAGCATCTGTTCGTGACTTGAATTGTTAGCAAGGAAATCCACTTAGCTCCTTAAGGATAATAACAATTTGCTGTGGCCAACATTTTCTTAGGAAAACTGAGTTGTGGTGCAGCTGATTGGGGGTCAGCTGCATTAAAATCACTACTGACTGAAAGGTCATAAGTTTGAAGCCAGTTCGGGTCGGAGTAAGCTCCTGACCATTTGCTTAGCTTGCTGTTGACCTTTGCAGCCCGAAAGACAGCTGCATCTGTCAAATAGAAAATTTAGGTACCACTTATGTAGGGAGGCTAATTTAGCTAATATACGATGCCATAAAACTCTCCAGCAGTGTGCAAAAGAATGAGGAAGTACTCCATCAGTGACACAAGTGGATGGGGAAGCAACAGCTCCCCCAGTGGCCGGAATCCAAAAAGCATATCCTCATGAAGCTGGAATGTTAAATTGCCTCTGTGTATCTGTGTATATATGTTGTGTGTCTATGCAGAGGTAATTTTCAACGGTAAGCAAACAATACTTTGGCGCCCCCCCCCCCCCAACCAATCACTGATATATATTTTATTTTCATCGTGGGAGTTCTGTGTGCCATATTTGGATCAATTCCATCATTGGTGGAGTTCAGAATGCTCTTTGATTGTAGGTGAACTATACATCCCAGTAACTACAACTCACATATGTCAAGGTCTATTTTCCCCCAAGAGCGCCTCAAGAGTGCCCCTGGGCAAAATCAACTCTACTGCAAGTGCTTACTTTGCGTAATGGGTTGAGCCGCCCCTGTGTCTATGGCATTGAATGTTTGCCATGTATGTGTGCATTGTGATCCGCCCAGAGTCCCCTGTGGGGTGAGAAGGGTGGAATATAAAAACTGTAAATAAATAATAAATAAATAAAATAAATAAAAATGAAACGACCCAATTGCATTTCAGGAAATCTACCCACAAAGACCGGCTTTTGCGGATGTATGTCATCTTCTGGTTGCTGCCAAGACTTTTGTCTGCTGCATCGCCATCTGTGAGTCAACGTTTTCCAGTCTCGCTTGGATCGATCAGCTGCGGAGACTTGCCATGACTCATAGGTATTTAGCACATTCTTGCATTTGCAAAAGCAAAGACAGCTAACCTTTGTTCTGATCAATTTTGTCATCACAGTAGTTGAATTCTAGGAAAAACCAAAAACTGCAGTGGCTCAAAACATGGGCTTGAGATGCTCTGCATTTTTTATGTCTCCGAAACGGCACATTGTGAGCATTGCCATTCAGAAATCTGCCTTGCTGATTCGTCAAGCAGTTGGGGAAGTTTACAAAATATAATGCGTAACGCAGTCAGCGTTTCAGAAAGTCAAGGGCCCGTTCTGTTTGACTTCCATAAGAAAAATACTCATGCTGTTGTCAGCATCACTCTTCCAAAATGTATGCCTGTGTTTGCACTGCAATATGCTCTCAGCCTTCGTTTGTGTTGGCATAATTGTGACACAAGCTGAAAGCTGAGTGCAGTTTGTAGTTTGCCTTTTGTGGATTTGTTTATTTACTGGCTTGATTAAAATGTTACCTCCAGGAATCTCTAGGGGTGCATCTACATTAGAGAACTAAAGGACTTCGACACCACTTTAACCATCCTGGCTCCATGGTAGAGGATCTTGGAAGTTGTCGTCTTTTCTGCCAATGCAGTTTGGTGCCTCCCCAAACTGCATTTTCCAGAATCCTCTGCAGTGTGGAAGTGGAAGAATTCTTGAAAGCGAAAGGTTTCCTGGGAAAGTTTTCCTGGTTATATTTATAAGGTTTAGAATACAATTATGGAATGTGTTGTCGAAGGCTTTCATGGCCAGAATCACTGGGTTGCTGTGAGTTTCTAGGCTGTCTGGCCATGCTCCAGATGCATTCTCAGAAAACAGGGGAATTCCAGACAAGAAACAATCAGGGCTAGCTAATCACCTCCCAACAAAGGATTCTCCCAGGCAGTAAGAAGCCATACCTTGAAACTGCTAGGCCATTAAACTGTAATCAAGGTGATCAATTGAAACATTCACACCTATCTCCAACAGACAAGAGTTCTTGTGATGGGCTGGATGAGGGCTAACAAGCTGAAGCTTAATCCTGACAAAACAGAGGTCCTCCTAACCAGTTGTAGGACTGAGTGGTGAATAGGGTGGCTACCTTTGCTTGATGGGGTTGCACTCCCTCTGAGAACACAGGTCCGCAGCTTGGGGGTCCTTCTGGACTTGATGCTCAGGTGTCAGCGGTGGCTGGGAGAGCCTTTGTACAGTTAAAGCTCGTGCGCCAGCTGCGCCCATACCTCGTGAAATCTGATCTGGCCATGGTGGTCCATGCCCTAGTCACCTCTGGGTTGGATTACTGCAATGTGCTCTACATGAGGTTGCCTTTGAAGACGGCCCGGAAACTACAGTTGGTTCAAAGATCGGCAGCCAGACTACTCATGGGAGCTGGTTACAGAGAGTGGTCAACCCTCCTGTTTAAACAACTCCACTGGCTTCCAGTAAGTTTCCAGTCTCAATTCAAGGTGCAGGCCATTTTCTATAAAGGCCTAAACGGTTCGTGACCTGCTTATCTCCATGATCGCATCTTCCCCTATGAACCTTGAGATCTTCTGGGGAGGCACTGCTCTCCCCCCCACCGTCTCATGCAAGGTTGGTGGGGATGAGGGAGAGAGCCTTCTCAGTGGTGGCCCCCTGGCTCTGGAACTCCCTCCCTAGGGAGATCAGATAGGCTCCCACCTTGTCCTCCTTTCGTAGTCAACTAAAAACCTGGATGTTTCAATGTGCTTTTGACTAAGCAGCTCACCAGTAACTTTCCTGTCCCTACTTGAAGTTCGTACTTTACACCGGCCCGTACTTAACATCGGCATATGATCTAACTCAACGTGTGTGATGACAGTATTTCCTGCCCAGTTTACTGTATTGTTGCACTTTCCTGCACTCCTGTAAAAATGTATTGCACTCATTGAATCTGAAACTCAGCTATGTTTCTTTCAGCCGTATTGTTTTTATATTGCTTTCAATTGTGTTGTATTTGTTTTATCTGATGTTTTAATTGGTTAAAGTGGCTGTGTGTTTTGATTGCAATTTTGTCCCTTGTAAGCCGCCCCGAGTCCCCTAGAGGCAATGGTTGGTGGGGTATAAAAATAAAGATATTATTATTATTATTATTATTATTATATCTCCCACCCTGGAAATTCCACAGATATATAAAACCCATTTTCCTAGTTTCCAACAGACCTTGCAACCTCTGAGGATGCCTGCCATAGATGCAGGTGAAACATCAGGAGAGAATGCTTCTGGAACATGGCCAGACAGCCTGGAAAACTCACAACAACCCCCAAATCCCATACATCTTGGAAAACATATCAATTAGATCAGGGCTCACAATGATAGTCCAGCTGGAAAAGATTCGTCGGAGGAGGATACATTAAGGCTGTCAAAATGGCAAAATGCACAGAACGAGGTGACAGATTTGCTTTTTCATTGTCCGTTGGGAAGAAATGGGAACTTTTCAAGCATGAGAGCAAATGGCTGGGCAGATGCGGGACTGCGCATCTGCATTCTATTATTTTTATTGCCATTTGAAGTGCATCCACCACGCAACCCAACAGCAATGCAAGAAACAGTGACCTTGCTTTGGCCCTGTGGATTATTGCCCCATCAGTGGGCCACTTGGAGCACTTCCAGCTGTGGATGTGACCTCTTGTGGACTCCTAATTGGGAAACTGTCAGAGCAATGAGTTCAGGACAGCATAAGAGGCTGCATTCATGTAGATCAGAGCAGCTGCTTAGAACACCTTGAATAGCCAGCTATGTGGAGAGGATGCGACTGCCAGGCCTAGGATCAGAAGGCAAGATGGATTGTATTAATTGGAGTTGCCTCTGGATGGTATGAAGTCTAATGTCTAGACTACTTTAAGGTCACTGCGAACCTCCTTGTCGTTCATGCATTCAGTAAATACTACAGTTGGCATCTGTAGTGAATCTTACCTAGTAGGCCAAAAAGGAAGTCTAGATAACAGTAGGGCAAACCTCCATTTTGAGAGTGTAAGCCAGGGAAGCAGCCATCTTGAGTGGGGATAGTTTGAAGATGGGAGGAGTTTGAGGTTTCCTGGGATTGGCTAGAGCAGATGGGAGGAGCCAAGTCTTAGGAAGGAAAAGATTTCAGCTTCTGAGGAGAGATGAGGATTGGGAGCTGGTGGGAAAAGAAGTGTTTTTGGAAACTGGGTTTTCAGAGAGAGTGTGTCTGTGTCAGGGTAAGGCTGATTAGCTGACAGGAAGGGCCAGGCAGCTACCTGATTTCTTGTGGGAGATAGCACAAGGGATTAGCTCTCTAGACTGAGTTAGTTAACTGAAAGAACTCTGGGAGAGATAGCTGATAATTCAGGGACTACCTAGGTTAGGTTAGTCAGTGACTCATTACTATTTCTCTGAAGTAGAGTGAGGGGTTTTTGTAACCCGCACCTATATCTGTTTGATTAGCTCTGTATGTAACCAAGTGAAGAAACTTATTTCAAGCAACCATCAAGCTATAGTTCACTTTTGTAACCAATTAAGTGTTTTGTGCCTCTCAGAAGAAGAAGTTAGTTGTCTGTTGTTTTTATAAATAAATCTTTTTCTAGTTAACTTTCAAAAAGGTCTCTATCGTTCCTCAATCTATCAGTAATCCTTTGTGATAATTCTGGCCTCTTTAACATCCTAATACCATAGAAAGGTCTCTTATCCAAACAGTCATTTTGGGAGCTAAGGGAAGAGCTGTGTTGGCAGAGAAGGGAAAAGTTGACCTCAGAAACTCATTTTTAAAATCCTAAGACATCTTGGGTTGGTGGCAGCATTAAACCAAAAGAAGACTATAAGACAGTGGTTCTCAACCTTTCTAACACCGGGACCCCTAAATATGGTTCCTCATGTTGTGGTGACCCCCAACCATAAAATTATTTTGTTGCTCCTTTATAACTGTAATGTTGCTACTGTTACAAATTGTAATGTAAATATCTGATATGAAGGATGTGTTTTCATTCTTACAAATTCAACATAATTAAAGCATCATGATTAATCAGAAAAAATACGTTTGGGGGAGTATGGAAAACAGATTATGGGATTTGCAGTACCTTCAGCCAATTCAGCGCTGACTTCCACAGACCACTGAAACCTCCACACAGAACTCCCATGTCAAACAAAAAATATTGGAGGGGTTTGGGAGGAATTGACACTGATTTAGGGGAGATGTAGTTCACCTACATCCGGAGAGCATTGTGAACCCAAACAACTATGGATCTGGAACAAATGTGAGAGAGTGAGGCAGGCGAGGTGGGCTTTGCGTGAGGCCAGGCCTCACAAGAAGGCGCCCTCGCCTGGACCGTGCCCTTGGGGCGGAGCCAACGGAGGCGGCCTTGTGGCCCCTTTGAAATGGCCAGGCGACCCCCCTGGGGGTCGCGACCTCCAGGTTGAGAACCACTGCTATAAGACAAACAGTAGGCCTGGGTAACAACGGAAAAATTTGTTTCTAAAATCGATTCGTTTTTTTGGGGGGGGTTGCATTTAGTTATTTAAAATAATTACAAAATTTTCCTTTTAAAAAGTTCGATATTTACGAAATTTCGTAAATGTGAAAAAAATTACAAAACATTAACTAATCGATTTCCGAAACAATAACGAATCGATTCGTTAATGGCGGACGCGACCGCAAAATACGCTAAAAAACCTCCAAAACCTTCTGAAGCTTCCCTCTCCCTCTGTTGTTGACTGTTGGTGTGATATTATAATTTTTTTTCACTAATTAAACAAAAAACAACCATAAAACTTGCCCCAGACATGCGGAAATAATAACGAAACGACCTCAAAACAATAACGAAACGAATACAATAACGAAATACGAAGCATTTACAAAACTATTTAAAAATTCGTTTTTTAAAAAAATTGCTCCAGAATGGTTCGTTATCGTTTTGTAATTAAAAAAATTAACGAATTATTAACGAATTACGAATTAACGAAACGAAACCGCCCAGCCCTAACAAACAGTGTTCACTCTACCATTTCACACACCTAACATCATCTCACTACCATACTACTGTCCAGTAGTGGTATATTACATATAATCCTTTATAGTGGTGTTCAGCTGTGGGATATATTATAGTACATTCTTTATATTGGTGATATATAATATGATACTTCTTTACAGCATCACAGGCCACTTAGGCACAAAGCTCACAGAGCATCCTTGATCCACATTTGTTCCTTCAGAAACTTCATTTGCAGTAAGAAAGGGAAAAACCAACAAAGCAAACAAATAAACAAACCATCACCCAGCAGCTGGGCAGTGAAATCAATAGGACTTGGATTAAAGGAGAAATAGGAAGTGCAGATTTGGCCCTAAATCAGCGTACCCATCTTTTCTGCAAATTGGGTTTTTACAGCCATGCGCAAACTCTAATTACGCTGTCATAAAAATCTCTGAATTGCCAAATGCCTTTTTTTTTTCCCTGAAAGATCCCAAAGAGGTGTTTTATAGGATTTTCGGTCTGGTTCCAACAGCAGATGAGATGCAGAGTGTCAGATCAGCAGGAGCACTCCAGGCCATGCGATTTCCATCAAGGTGGTGACAGGGAAGCCAATAACACCAACATGTTTGTTTACTTAGCCAAATGGAATTCATGGCTGAAGGCTTGTTCCCTGTTCATGGGAAACGCACGTGGAAAAAGCTGAGCAAGAAGCTTCAGACTTTGGTCTGCAATTTCATTCCATAATTGGGTCGCTTTGAGTTTTCTGGGCTGTCTGGCCATGTTCCAGAAGCATTTTCTCCTGATGTTTCACCCACATCTACGGTAGGCATCCTCAGAGGTTGTGAGATCTGTTGGAAACTGAGCAAGTGAGGTTTATATACAGTATGTGTGGAAGGATGGGAGAAAAAACTCTTGTTTGTTGGAGGCAGAAAAGTGTGAATGTTGCAATTGCTCACCTTGATTAGCATTGCAAAGCCTTGCAGCTTCAAGGCTTGACTGATTCCTGCTTGGGGGAATCCTTTGTTGGGAGGTGTTAGTTAGCCCTGCTTGTTTCCTGTCTGGAATTCCCCTTTTTTCAGAATGTTGTTCTTTATTTAGGTGCACATCTCTAGTCTTTTCTGCCAAAGAGTACTGGTACCTTCCCAAACTGCATTTCCCAGAATTTTCTGCAGTGTGGATGGATTGGACAAAGAGGCAGAAGTGGAAGAATTCTTGAAAGTGAAAGGTTTCCTGGGAAAATTTCCCTGGCTATATTTACAAGGTTTATAATACAATTATGGAATGTGTTGTTGAAGGCTTTCATGGCCGGAATCACTGGGTTGCTGTGAGTTTTCCAGGCTATCTCGCCATGCTCCAGAAGCATTCTCTTCTGACGTTTCACCCACATCTATGGCTGGCAACCTCAAAGGTTGTGAGGTATACTGGAAACCAAACAAGGGAGGTTTAAATATCTGTGTTAGGTCCAAGGTGGGAGAAAGAACTCTTGTCTGTTGGAAACAAGTGTGAATGTTGCAATTAATCACCTTAATTAGCATTGCAAAGCCTTACAGCTTCAAAGCCTGGCTGACTCCTGCCTGGGGGAATCCTTTGTTGGGAAGTGTTAGCTGGCCCTGATTGTTTCATGTCTGGAATCCCTCTGTTTTCAGAGTGTTGTTCTTTATTTACTGCCCTAATTTTAGAGTCCTTTAATACTGGGTGCCAGTGAAGCCACTGAAATCCACGAACACGTGGACAATTTCAACAGAAAGGAGGAAAGCATGCAAATGAACACAATCTAGCTAAAAGTATTAAAAAAAACTCTAAAATCAGGACAGTAAATAAAGAACAACATTCTGAAAACAGGGGAGGTGTTAGCTAGCCCTGATTGTTTCATGTCTGGAATTCCCCTGTTTTCAGAGTGTTGTTCTTTATTTACTGTTGAGAGTTTTCCTCCTTTCTGTTCAAATTGTCCACATGCTTGTCATGTCCAGTCATGTCCAACTCTGGGGGTTGGCGCTCATCTCCAGTTCTAAGCTGAAGAGCCAGCATTGTCCATAGACTCCTCCAAGGTCATGTGGCCGGCATAATTGCATGGAGTGCCGTTACCTTCCTGCAGAAGTGATACCTATTGATCTACTCACATTTGCATGTTTTCGAGCTGCTAGGTTGGCAGAAGCTGGAGCTGACAGCAGGAGCTCATGCTGCTCCCTGGATTCAAACCTGTGACCTTTCGGTCAACAAGTTTAGCAGGTCAGCACTTTAACCCAGTGCGCCACGGGGAGAATATGTAGTCACACATATTCTTTAGGAAATAAAACTTCACTATTGTGTGACTTTAAGATGGAGTCTCTGCCCCAAAATTACTGCACGAAGTGCCTGTATAATGTCTGTGTTGCGATGATCCGCTCACGGTGACAGCATTCAAAAGAACCAGCAGGACCTGCTAATTTGACTCCGCTGCTAATGTAAATGTTGGCTTGAAATAAGGTTCATTATTCTTTGTGTTGACTGCTGTGTTCACAAGAGTGGCATGCAATCAGGCCCTAGCAACGGGGAGCAAAGAAAACCAAATCCCATCTTAGGTGAGACAAATAGAATTAAAGAGTCTCCCCTGCATATTCTTAGCTTAATTTGGCTAATACGCATCTAAATTTGGCTTTCTGTCTGCTGAAAATGTAGAATCATAGAATCATAGAATCAAAGAGTTGGAAGAAACCTCATGGGCCATCCAGTCCAACCCCATTCTCCCAAGAAGCAGGAATATTGCATTCAAATCACCCCTGTCAGATGGCCATCCAGCCTCTGTTTAAAAGCTTCCAAAGAAGGAGCCTCCACCACACTCTGGAGCAGAGAGTTCCACTGCTGAATGGCACTCACAGTCAGGAAGTTCTTCCTCATGTTCAGATGGAATCTCCTTTCCTGTAGTTAGAAGCCATTGTTCCGCGTCCTAGTTTCCAGGGAAGCAGAAAACAAGCTTGCTCCCTCCTCCCTGTGGCTTCCTCTCACATATTTATACATGGCTATCATATCTCCTCTCAGCCTTCTCTTCTTCAGGCTAAACATGCCCAGTTCTTTAAGCCGCTCCTCATAGGGCTTGTTCTTCAGACCCATGATCATTTTAGTTGCCCTCCTCTGGACACATTCCAGCTTGTCAATATCTCTCTTGAACTGTGGTGCCCAGAATTGGACACAATATTCCAGGTGTGGTCTAACCAAAGCAGAATAGAGGGGTAGCATTACTTCCCTAGATCTAGACACTAGGCTCCTATTGATGCAGGCCAAAATCCCATTGGCTTTTTTTGCCGCCACATCACATTGTTGGCTCATGTTTAACTTGTTGTCCACGAGGACTCCAAGATCTTTTTCACACGTACTGCTCTCGAGCCAGGCATCCCCCATTCTGTATCTTTGCAGTTCGTTTTTCCTGCCAAAGTGGAGTATCTTGCATTTGTCACTGTTGAACTTCATTTTGTTAGCTTTGGCCCATCTCGCTAATCTGTCAAGATCCCTTTGACTCCTGCTCCTTTCCTCTGGAGTATTGGCTCTCCCTCCCTATTTGGTCCCATCTGCAAACTTGATGATCCTGCCTTCTAACCCTTCATCTAAGTCATTAATAAAGATGTTGAACAGGACCGGGCCCAGGACGGAGCCCTGCGGCACTCCGCTCGTCACTTCTTTCCATGTGGTTCTCTTTAGTCATTTATCTCCATATATTTCCCTTTTCATGCAGATGGACGCTGTCAACACGGGTTCCACCATCTTCACTTATATAAAATGGCAAAATCTAGGTTTATTTCAAAAAATATTTCTGAGACACTGATAGTAGAATCTATGGATACAGAATCCGTGGATATGGGGATCTCGTTGCATATCTATCCATCTACCTGCAGGAATATGGAAGAACAGAAACATGATAAAGTACATCAAAACTGACATGAAATTGAACTATGGTAGATTGATGGATTCCTTCTTAAAACTGAATATCTGCTCAATGTTCAACTAGGCTCTGATTGTGTTGTCGAAGGCTTTCATGGCCAGAATCACTGGGTTGCTGAGAATTTTCTGGGCCGTCTGGCCAGTAGACAGTACTGGACAAGCTGGACTGATCATTCAAGTCTCCTTTCTGTCTGGTGTGGAATTAGGAAGGAAACAATTACATTGTTTGTCTGGTGTGGAATTAGGAAGGAAATTTCACCCGAAGGAAAATCATTCTCCAACCATTTCTGTAAGGGTGAAGTTCATCACTACTGGTGGCAGTTGCCTGGCTTCTTATTATGTTCATTGTGATGTTTGTGGTAGGTTCACTCCATGATCCAGGCTGAGCTTGTTAGAATCTCTGGGACTGTGTGCAGTGTTCCCTTGCTATTTGGTGGTTCACTTTTCGCAAACTCGCTGTTTTGAGGGTTTTTCCTCATGACAATGATGGAATGTGGAAGGGGGTTTCACCCTCCCCCTCGGGAGAGAGGCACCCAATCATTAAAAAAAAGAGAGAGAGAGAAGAGATACAAAGCAGTAAGTAAATCACTGCCTTGTAGTCCCTTCCTTATAGCTAGCAAAAAAAAGGTGTGCGGTGCCTTTAAATCTCTCCTCGCTTCCGCCTCACCCTCGGAATGCTTTATCTCTATCTATCTCTCTATCTATCTATCTATCTATCTATCTATCTATCTATCTATCTATCTATGGCATGGTTAGGTCCAGCCGGAATTTTCGTAATTCGGAATAAATTGGGAAAAATTACCTTTATGAAGCAATTTTGAACTTTTTTAGGAAACTGGCAGTCCCTTTGCCCTTCCGAAGCTAGTCTTGCCATTTTTCTTCCAACTCAGGAAGTGAGTTGGAAATTATTCTGGTCCCTGGCCTTGCTCAAGCCAGAGTAGCCAGTTCTTAACCAGGGAAGGCTGAATTTCCTCCCTTTGCTTTCCCCACTTCTGACTCAAGCCAGAGAAGCCAGTTTTAAACCGGGGAAGGCTGAATTTCCTCCGCTTGCTTTTCCCCACTCCTGGAAAAGCAAGTGGAGTAAAGACCACCCAATGAAACAGCAAATAACACTTTCAAACCATTAACGAAAGGTTTCGGAAGTCTCCGAAGTTTCAAAAAGTTTTGAATATTTTTTTCTGTGAAAATCGGAATTGAAGAATCAAACCACCGGCACCCCCTATGTCCGAAACATGTTTTGAACCATTTTGTGGGGATCAAACAAGCCTAATATAGGCCTCACTACCTCTGAGGATGCTTGCCATAGATGCAGGCGAAATGTCAGGAGCGAATGCCTCTAGAACATGGCCATATAGCCCGAAAAAACCTACAACAACCCAGTGATTCCGGCCATGAAAGCCTTCGACAAGCCTGATAGAGATAGATAGATAGATAGATAGATAGATAGATAGATAGATAGAATTATAACATCCCTATGTTGTGGATTTTCACTTTTCGCGGGTGATCCTGGAACGTAACACCCGCAATAAGTGAGGGAACACTATATCTAGTCCATCCTGCATTTGTGAATCTGTCTATCAAGGTCAAGGCAAAACTAATGTTTACTGCTTGTCCCAACTAGTGTAGACCTTATGTTGACTCACTATTTAACAACTGGTTCAATGGGTCAAATTGGGGATAATAAATAGAATCCAAATTCATAAATCCAAGAAGGATTCCTAAGATTCTAAAGCAATATCCATATGGAAATGGGGCAGAAACAGCAACGGTTTTGGTAGAATGGCTATGAAGTTGCATCCTTCACAGTGCACCAAAGCTAATGTTGTTTTGACAACGGGAACTGGGTTAGAATAGTTCTTATTCAATGAAGCTAATAGGAGAAGAAACCCATAGAATTAAGCTTCCTTCGTTGCATGAGCATCTCAGGCTCCTGCAGGGCAAAAGGGAGTTGGAGGATTTCATGGATCTGGGCAGAGGACAAAACAGTGGCATTCCACTGGTGTCCAGGCAAGTGGAGCAGATAATAACCCATTCAGGTTTGTACCTGAGCAGAAAATGCCGCAAAACTCTGGCCATTGCCTCCTTCGATAAAAGCCTTGTATGTACAGATAGCGATGCTTCGTTGCCGGCCAAAGCAATTCATCACTAACTGAAAAGATGTTCTTCCACATCAACAATTGTTCCAATTTCCAAGCTCATTCAAGCATTTTTCCGCCTCACGTTGAAGGAGTCAGTGAACGCCACTCGAAACGGGAGGTGCGGTTTTGGTTGTGTTTTTGTTTTCTTTCGTTTGATGGATAGACTCGGGTTGAGCAATTCATTTCAAAGAGGATGCCTCACTTCCAACACTCTTTACATAGCACATGACCCACAAACATAGAACTTTGGAAAGCAACGACAGCAGCAAATTAATTGCCCTGGAGCAGAATGCCGGGGGCACGGGGCCTCTAACGGGCTTTGTTCAGGATCCTCTTAGGGCATCACTGCTTTGTTTCATTCATTCCCAAGCAGCAGGTCTTTCTGAAGATCGATAAGCAGGGTGGTGATGCCTTAAGAATATTTAGCAGAGAATTTCAAGTATATTGATGAACAAGGCATTCCAAAATTCCTTGGGATAGGCTACAGCCATGATCGCGAGGGGCGTTCATTAAAGATTTCCCCTGACCCACTTCTTGTAGACTGAGAGCAATGAAACCTGGCACAGTTTTGAGTCCTTCTCTAAATAGGTTCCACCTAGGGATACACGCTTGTCCCATCTTTTAAAGCAACTGTAAACACCTCGCTTGTAGAAGTCAACAAGTTGTTCCAAAAGCCACATTGTGACTTCGGAAATCAGAGTCTCCTCACCTGAGAAATGCTTGCCCTTCCAAAATAATAACTTCCTTTTTGGAAAGAAGTGGAAGACGGATTGTTGGGTGAATAAGGGGGATGCGATAGAATTTCAAAGCCATAGGAGCATGCTGCCATTTGGGCAACAGGCGAGTTGTGAACTGGTGCATTGTTCTTGCAGAAGGTGGACACCTTTGGTGAGCATGCCATGTCTATTGGTTTTGATGGCCTTCCGCAATGTCCATAGCAGTGAAGCATAGTGTGCCACAGTCATCATGGTCCTCTTGGCTAGGGGACTCTTCCATCCCAAAATACTGTGAGCATGACCTTTCCTACTAAGAGTTGGGCACATGCCTTCTTTAGAGGCAGTGAGTCATTATGCTTCCATTGCAGCCACTGGATTTGAGTCTCAGGATCAGAGGGATGGAACCAGCTTTCACCCTGAGTGATCAGTCTGTTGAGAAAGTCCTCCTGGTTTCCATGGCACATCATTGTCAACAGAGCTTGAGAGCATTTAACTAATTCTTGCTTCTGGAAAGGTGTGAACAGCTGGGGAACCCAGCGAACGGATGCTTTATGCAAGTGAAGATGGTCTTGGGTGATTTTTTCCATGAACCCAACACTTATCTTGACATTTTGGGCTGGGTGGTGATTGGTTACACAGCGGTTTTCCAAAACGACAACCTCCACTTGCTGGATGGTGTGTTCATGATTAGCAGAGTGGGGTCGCCCTGGAATTGGAGCTGTTTGCATCAAAGTCCAACCACACTGGAATTGACAATGCCAGTTCTTGACTCCATCCTATGATGGGGAATCCTCACCATAAACCTCTTTCATCTCATCAAACGTCTCCTTTGGTGTGCGGATTTTCGAGTAATGGAACTTGGTGACTGCTCTGTCTTCCAGTGGGTCCATTATCACACCTCACACCACTTCCGCACCTGTACAATCAAGACCGTGATCTGTTCTGAGTTGTAAATGGGAACATAACCTATAGAGCAGTTTTTCTCAACCTTCCTAATGCCTTGACCCTTTAATACAGTTCCTAGTGTTGTGGTAACCCCCAAGCATAACATTATTTTTGTTGCTACTTCATAACAGAAATTTTGCTACTGTTACAAATTGTAATGTAAATAATTGATATGCAGGATGCATTTTCATTCACTGTACCAAATTGGGCACAAATACACAATATGCCCAAATTTGAATACTGGTAGAGTTGGGAGGGGGGGGGGTTGATTTTGTCATTTGGGAGTTCTAGTTGCTGGAATTTATAGTCAACCTACAATCAAAGAGCATTCTGTACTCCACCAACAATGGAATTGAACCAAACTTGGCACACAGAACTCCCATGACCAACAGAAAATACTGGAAGGGTTTGGTGGGCATTGACCTTGAGTTTTGGAGTTGTAGTTGACCTACATCCAGAGAGCACTATGGACTCAAACAATGATGGATCTGGACCAAACTTTGCATGAATACTCAATATGCCCAAATGTGAACACTGGTGGAGTTTGGGAAAAATAGACCTTGACATTTGGGAGTTGTAGTTGCTGGGATTTATAGTTCACCTACAATCAAAGAGCATTCTGAACTCCATCAATGATAGAATTGGGCCAAACTTCCCGCAGAGAAACCCTATGACCAATAGAAAATATTGTTTCCTGTTGGCATTTGGTGACCCCTCTGACACCCCCTCATGACCCCTCGAGGGGTCCCGACCTCTAGGTTGAGAAACACTGCTATAGAGACTTCTATCATGACACATGTGCAGTTTCAGTGTCCTGTGATAAATAGAAGTGTGTCAGGGGAAATCTTTAATGAATGCCCCTCATAGCAAAGTGAGTTAAGTACACCTTTAGTCATATAGCTGTAGTTAGCAGACCCCATTCATCTCTATCCATCAGCTCTGTAGTCTCCTTAATAGGTACTTTCTCTCCCTTTGATTCTGCAGCTTTTGTCCAAAACCGTCCCTTTTAGAGATAGAAGCCTGCCTTGCATATTTAAACCTAGAGTTTCCTGAAGAGGTAAGGCTGGCGAAGGAGAGGGACAATGCCTGCGTCATAAATAAAAAAGCATTGAGGGAAATGTCACAACTTCATCCTACCAGCCTATCACATTGTCATGGCAACGTGACTCCTAGCATTTTCCTTTTTTAAAACAAGGAGCATTAAAAGCAGAAGTGAGGAGCCAACTCGTTCCACAATGTGACAACCATCCAGCAAAGCCGACGTGGAGACAACATGGTAATTCTAACAAAATGCAACAAGATCTTTCCTACTCAGAGGAGGAGGTTTTGCATAATATCATCAGTGATATGTATCAGCTTACAGATGGAGCTATTTGTCTCACTGGGGACCGAAGCGTAAACATTTAGATATGAGTCAGGACTTCGGATTCATTTATAGGCTTCTGCTAGAACTTGGAGAACTTAGCTCCTTGCAAAAACAGTTCTGAACCTGGTCAGAATTGTTTATGTGCACTGCCAGCAAACCTAGACTGATGAAAGAGAATTGAACAATCCCTATATTTGGGTTGCTGTGAGTTTTCCATCCTGTCTGGTCATCAGCATTGTTTCCTGATGTTTTGCCCACATCTATGTCAGGCATCCTCACAGGTTGTGAGAGTTGTTGGAAACTAGGCAAGTGAGGTTTATATACTTACTTACTTACTTACTTACTTACTTAGGCTATCCCTTGTAGCTCGAAAATGATGGTCTTCCAGTTGTGGTGTCATGGCGGTGGGTCTGTAGGTGGCTGTGGAGCCCTATTCTTGATCCACATCTTCTCCTGCAGTGAGGACAACAGTTTCCAGGTAGAAGGTGGTCCCAGTCAGGGTTGGCTTGATGAGCCTTCCTCTTGGCACATTTCTCTCTTTCGCCCTCTGTTCATGCCTCTTCGAATTCTGCAGCACTGCTGGTCACAGCTGACCTCCAGTTAGAGTGCTCAAGGGCCAGGGTTTCCCAGTTGTTGGTATCAAGAATGGGAAATTGAATGTTGGTGGACAGAAAAAGAGATTTAAAGATGGGCTTAAAGCTAATCTTAATAACTGTGGCATAGACACTGAGGTTTATTTATCTATAGAATGATGTCCAGTAAACAAGCAGATTGGTCTCCCTATGGATATCCCTGTCCTCAAACACTCTCTGCTTCATTCCAAAAAAATGCTGCACTCGCAGAGCTCAGGTGGTGTTGTACTTCAGTGTCAGTATTGACTTTTGTGGAGAGGTGGCTGCCAAGGGAGTGGAAATGGTCAACATGTTACACCATTAAGCTGTATTTCTGGCATTGCAGATGGGTTGGTTGGTGACTGCTGGAAGAGCACTTTGGTTTTCTCGATGTTCAATGAGAGGCCAAGCTTCTCGTAGGCTTCTGCAAAGGACATTTCACTGCCTTCCTGAGTGTCAAAGATCTGTTGTATCTGGTAAGATGCTTTTTACCCAAAACCTAGTTCGCTTTACCCAGATTATCCCCATACCCAAATGTCTGGGTCTTGAGCTAGTTCCAGGACTCCTGCTTTACCTGTGTGACATGAAAAAACCACCTATATGACATCTCAAGGGTCAGCTTCTATGATAATCTCTTAAGAGCTCAAGGAATGGAAAGCTGGAAGTCTGGAAAACTTTTGTCAATAGAAAGAAGACTTGTGTCCAGACAAGGACAAGGAATGTAAGCAAGGTCTGGCTTCTCAATTCCTACAAATATCAGAGTTGTACTCTCAGTTTCATTTCATAACCTTTGCTTCGGGAAGGCTATGTAACCGACAGCGCGCCAAATCCCCTGACAGTATACAGAAGCTACTCTTCCAATCGACGAAAAGGTGCCCAATTTTGAGTCTCACCTTTCCTGCAAAAGTTTACTTCTCCTCCCTCTGTTTTTCCCCAGAGTAATAATGCTGTTAGGTTTTTGTTTACTAAAACAGATGGCAAACAACTTAGGCATTGCCTTCTTCATGTGACTACATGTTTGCCGATGTGGATGTGCTTAAAGTGCATGCAAGTTAGCCGAGCTAATGAGCCTTGGCGAGCTTAATTTAAATCAATAGTGAGTTTAGTAACCAGTAAACAAATTTGCTCAGCAAACAAAAGCCGCAGCGGCAGCAAGAAAATGAAAATAATAATAGGAAGGTAAGCACAGACATCAGAAAGGACAAAGGAATATATCCCAAACCTTGGGAAAGTGCCAAGCACCAGGATGTGTGTTATTGATGCCATGCTTCGGAGGTTGTTCCAAGGGACCAACTGTCAACGCTTATTCCAGAGTTTTGAGAGTTTTTCTTCGATAAATATCGTGCTAGTCATAGAATCATATAATGACCTCGTGGGCCATCTAGTCCAACCCCATTCTGCCAAGAAGCAGTAAAATTGCATTCAAAGCACCCCTGACAGGTGGCCATCCAGCCTCTGCTTAAAAGCCTTCAAAGAAGGAGCCTACACCACACTTCAGAGTAGAGAGTTCCACTGCTGAACAGCTCTCTCACACAGTTAGGAAGTTCTTCCTAATGTTCAGGTGGAATCTCCTTTCTTTCCTGTACTTTGAAGCCATTGTTCCATTGTGTCCTAGTCTCCAGGGCAGCAGAAAACAAGCTTGCTCCCTCCTCTCTATGACTTCCCCTCACCCCCTTCCCTCCCTCCCTCCCTCCATTCCTTCCTTCCTTCCTTCTTTCCTTCCTCGCTCCCTTCCCTCCTTCCCATCTTCCCTCCCCTTCCTCCTTCCTTCCTTCTTTCCTTCCTCACTCTCTTCCTTCCCCCTTCCCTCCTTCCTTCCTTCTTTCTTTCCTTCCTCGCTCCCTTCCCTTCCTCCCTCCTTCCTTCTTTTTTTCCTTCCTCGCTCCCTTCCTTCCTTCCCTCCTTCCTCCCCTCCTTCTTTCCTTCCTCGCTCCCTTCCTTCCTTCCCTCCTTCCTTCCATCCTTCTTTGCTCCCTTCCTTCTTCCCTTCCTTCCCTCCCTCCTTCCTTCCTTCTTTCCTTCCTCACTCTATTCCTTCCCCCTTCCCTCCTTCCTTCCTTCTTTCTTTCCTTGCTCCCTTCCCTCCCTCCTTCCTTCCTTTTTTCCTTCCTCGCTCCCTTCCTTCCTTCCCTCCGTCCTCCCCTTCTTCTTTCCTTCCTCGCTCCCTTCCTTCCCTCCCTCCTTCCTTCCATCCTTCTTTGCTCCCTTCTTTCCTTCCTCGCTCCCTTCCTTCCTTCCCTCCTTCCTTCCATCCTTCTTTGCTCCCTTCTTTCTTCCCTTCATTCCCTCCCTCCTTCCTTCTTTCCTTCCTTGCTCTCTTCCTTCCCCCTTCCCTCCTTCCTTCCTTCCTTCTTTCTTTCCTTGCTCCCTTCCCTCCCTCCTTCCTTCCTTCTTTCCTTCCTCGTTCCCTTCCTTCCCTCCCTCCTTCCTTCTGTCCTTCTTTGCGCCCTTCTTTCCTTCCTTCTTTCCTTCCGCGCTCCCTTCCTGCCCTCCTTCTTTCCTTCCTTCCTCCCTCCCTCCCTTCCATCCATCCATCCTTCCTTCCTCCCTCCCTCCCTTCCATCCATCCTTGCTCGCTCCCTCCCTCCTTCCTTCCTTGATCCCTTCCTTCCCTCCTTCCTTCCTTCCTTCCTTCCTTCCTTCCTTCCTTCCTCCTTCCCTTCCTTCCTTCCTTCCTTCCTTCCTTCCTTCCTTCCTTCCTCCTTTCCTTCCTTCCAACCATCCCTGCTCCCTCTCTCCCTCCCACTGTAATCTTGTCTCTTAATACAGGAGTCATGCTGGTTGAGGATGATGGGATTTCATCCTACCCTTCCGGAGAGTACCAAGTCAGGGAAGGCTGCTCTCACAGTCGGCTGCTATATGTGCGTGAGAATGTACTCTGATGCTTGATATAATAGGCATATCAGGACAGCAAACAATTCCTTCTTATTTGAAAGAGGATGACAAAAATATGTCTGGGAGGCTTCCATGCCAACACACTTTTATTTGTTTTTTGCAGACATGATTCTCCACAGCCTTCAATGTGATTATGTCCCATTTAACAAAGCTCTTCATCTTGAACTTCCTTTCAAGGTGAAGGTAAACAGAGCTTTTAGCGTGTAGGTAGCCGTTCTATTAATTGACCGAATGTGGGTCTTTTCCAAAGCCCTTTGGAGGTCAAGTGTAGCCTCTGCAGCTCTTTTCTGCATTTCCTTTCGAGGGCTTTGTTTTTGCTGATAACAACACGGAGTAGTTTCACCAACAAAGTGGAAAACGTTGTTTTAAAAGAAATATACACACTGTTAAAATACCTCTGGACACTTTCCTCTACAACTTGGGTCAAGTATATCCTGAGAACCTCAGGTTGATTAAGGCAGCCCTTTCAGAAACAGCTTGGCAGAAGGAGCGCACACCCTGGCAACACATTGAAAACATTCCCCACTGATCTCCCCTTTCCTACTATAATTCACCTGGCAATGGGAGAGCGAGAAAAGGTCAACTGTTGAAATAGGTTCTAAAATGTTACAATAATATGACTCTGAGATACACAGGAGCTGGCTTCTTGGTCATTTGGTGGACAAATGTCAATGTGCAGGAAGAAGCAAAGACCACCAGCATAGAAGTGATGGTCCTCTGCCATCAACTCTGCTGGACTGGCCACGTTGTCCAAATGCCCAATCACTGTCTCCCAAGGCAGTTACTTTATTCCGAACTCAAGAACGGGAAATGGAATGTTGGAGGACAAGAAAAGAGATTGAAAGATGGGTTCAAAGCCAACCTTAAAAACTGTGGCATAGACACCGAGAACTGGGAAGCTCTGGCCCTTGAGGTCAGCTGTGACCAGCAGTGCTGTAGAATTTGAAGAGGCACAAATGGAGGGTGAAAGAGAGAAATGTGCCAAGAGGAAGGCGCATCAAGCCAACCCTGACTGGAACCGCCTTCCACCTGGAAACTGATGTCCTCACTGCGGGAGAAGATGCAGATCAAGAATAGGATTCAAAACGATCTTGAGCAGGATTCAAAACGATCTTGACAGATTAGAGAGATGGGCCAAAACTAACAAAATCAAGTTCAACAGTGACAAATGCAAGATACTCAACTTTGGCAGAAAAAACGAAATGCAAAGATATGGAATGGGGGACGAGGCCTAGCTCGAGAGCAGTACGTGTGAAAAAGATCTTGGAGTCCTTGTGGACAGCAAGTTAAACATGAGCCAGGAATGTGATGTGGCGGCAAAAAAAGCCAATGGGATTTTGGCCTGCATTAATAGGAGCATAGTGTCTAGATCTAGGGAAGTAATGCTACCCCTCTATTCCGCTTTGGTTAGACCACATCTGGAATATTGTGTCCAATTCTGGGCACCACAATTCAAGAGAGATATTGACAAGCTGGAATGTGTCCAGAGGAGGGCGACTAAAATGATAAAGGGTCTGGAGAACAAGCCCTATGAGGAGCGGCTTAAGGAGCTGGGTATGTTTAGCCTGAAGAAGAGAAGGCTGAGAGGAGATAGGATAGCCATGTATAAATATGTGAGAGGAAGCCACAGGGAGGAGGAGGGAGCAAGCTTGTTTTCTGCTTCCTTGGAGACTAGGACGCGGAACAATGGCTTCCATCTGAACATGAGGAAGAACTTCCTGACTGTGAGAGCCGTTCAGCAGTGGAACTCTCTGTCCCGGAGTGTGGTGGAGGCTCCTTCTTTGGAAGCTTTTAAGCAGAGGCTGGATGGCCATTTGTCAGGGGTGATTTGAATGCAATATTCCTGCTTCTTGGCAGGGGGTTGGACTGGATGGCCCATGAGGTCTCTTCCAACTCTTTGATTCTATGATTCTATGATTCTATAATAGGACTCCGTAGCCACCTATGTACCCACCGCGAAGACACCTCATCTGGAATACCATCATTCTCGAGCTACGAGAGATCACCTAAGTAAGTAAAGTAAGCATTTAAATGGACTTTTCCAAGCTCTAATGAAAGTTGTGTCCGTAGTCTTTCTAACTATGATGGCATCTAGGGAAGTTTGAATTCAGAAGAAGAGGAAGAGGGAAAAGTGACAGGGTTATAGGTTTGGGTTGAGTTGAGTTAATTAAGAGCAGAACCTGAACTATGTGCAGGGTTGACCACTGCTTCTAATGAGCTTGGAAGTTCCAGACTGGGGATAGTTGTCAGGCAGTCGCCCCAGTTTTGAACTTTGACAGCAACACTAATGAGTGAGAAAAGGAAGTGAGGACGGGATATTAGTTCAGAACTGGGTCAGCATTGTTGGCGAATTAATAACCTTCTTCCTCCAGAGTATATCGGAGAGCCATCCTGATCAGAGTTGAGAGACACCCAGCAAATACATTTCTATTGTGAGGAATTTGTCTCTTGCCAAAAGCACCAATTCATGAAAGCAAAGACCACAGTCCAATAACTGTACCATTGGGATGGTAGATTGTGTATCTCCTATTCTACAATGGGATGTTAATAAGTAAGCACATTGGCAGACACACAACTGTATAGTGTTGCTATTCAACAGAAGGGTGATGTACCCAGAGGCGGCCCTAGGTAATTTTCAACAGTAAGCAAACAGTATTTTGGCGCCCGCCCCCCCCCCCCCAACCAATCATTGATATATATTTTCTGTTCGTCATGGGAGTTCTGTGTGCCATATTTGGTTCAATTCCATCATTGGTGGAGTTCAGAATGCTCTTTGATTGTAGGTGAACTATACATCCCAGTAACTACACTTGCCGCACTTGCTCCCTTGTCTGACCCGCTTTGGGCCCAGAGGCGTGCCTGAAGACCCCGGCGTGTGCACCAAAAGTCACCTCTTCTCCTGACTTTCTCTTCAGCCATTGGGACCGAGAGAGAGAGAGAGAGAGAGGTGGAAATGCCACCTTTTCTGAAGGTAGGCACAAAAACAAAGGAGGGAGCAAAGGTGGGAGATACCTCCATCCGGAGGGGCTCTCTCTCTCTCTCTCTCTCTCTTTCTTGGTCCCAATGGCTGAAGAGAAAGTCAGGAGAAGAGGCGACTTTTGGTGTGCATGCTGGGGTCTTCAGACACACCTCCAGACCCGAAGTGGGCCAGGTGCAGCGGCTCCGCCCCTTGGCCCACCCGCAGATTGGGGAGAGGAGAGGAGGCGGGTGGATCGGGAAAGAGAGCCGGTCATGGGGAAGGGATTGAACATGGAGAACGATTGAGCGCCGGCTCTGCTCACGCACCCGGTGGCCGGGTGGAGCAGGAACGAGACGGGCTAGGCGAGGCCCAAGGGCCCGGCCCCTTTGGGAAGAGGATCGCTCGGCAGCGAGGCAAGAAAGCCGAGCTCCCCCCGGACTGCTAGGGCTGTTATGAGCTGAGGGGATGCTCCTCAAGTGGCAGTCGAGGGGCATTTACAGAGGTACCTCTGCGCCCCTGGCAAAAAAAGTGTTCTGCGACCGCTTACTTTGCGTAATGGATGAGCCGCCCCTGGATGTACCACAACCACTATGTGATCACATGAGTATAGATTTACCAGATTTACAACCTTCATAATGCCACAACCCCTTAACACAGTTCCTCATGTTGTGGTGATCCCCCAACCACAAAATTATTTCCGTTGCTACTTCATTACTGTAATTTTGCGACTGTTATGAATCATAACATATCTGATATGTAGGACGTATCTTTATTCACTGGGCCAAATTTGGCACAAATACCCAATTCACCCAAATTTGAATACTGGTAGTGTTGGGGGGGGGGGGGATTGATTTTATCATTTGGGAGTTGTAGTTGCTAGGATTTATAGTTCACCTGCATTCAAAGAGCATTCTGAACTCCACCAACGATGGAATTGAACCAAACTTGGCACACAGAACTCACATGACCAACAGAAGAGACTGGAAAGGTTTGGTGGGCATTGACCTTGAGTTTTGGAGTTGTAGTTCACCTCCATCCAGAGGGCACTTTGCACTCAAACAATGATAGATCTGGACCAAACTTGTCATGAATACTCAATATGTCCAAATGTGAACACTGGTGGAGTTTGGGGAAAGTAGACCTTGACATTTGGGAATTGTAGTTGTTGGGATTTATAGTTCACCTACAATCAAAGAGCATTCTGAACCCTACCAATGATAGAATTGGTCCAAACTTCCCACACAGAATCCCCATGACCAACAGAAAATACTGTTTTATGGTGGTCTTTGGTGACCCTTCTGACACTCTCTCTCTCACACACACACCCCCAGGGGTCCCGACCCCCAGGTTGGGAGATACTGTCTTAAGGCCATCCAGTCCAACTCCATTCACCAGGAGGACGAGGAGGAGGAGGAGGAGGAGGAGGAGGAGGAGGAGGAGGAGGAGGAGGAAAGGTTAGAGCCCCTCAATTTGCTTTTTGGAGCCCTACGGGCTCCATGGAGCACAGTTTGAGAATGGCTGCTGTAGAGTACTGCAACTTCACATAAAATGTATACGATTGCAGCTGGCTGGAGGGAGCCACAAGCACTAAAATCACTCCATAGAAACATAAAGAAAAATATCAAACGTGATCCTAAAGAAAGCCAAAATGGAGGCTCACTTAGTCCTAGGGAAGAATAAGCAGTGCCCAGTTATATCGCTGCCTTGAGATGAGAGAGGAAAATATGGACCAAACAGCAGTTTCAGATATCCACATTATATCACATTTCTTTTTTTAAGAAACCCACTTCACCCACGTACATTATCTTGAGGACAGAGTTGGAAAGGTTAGGCTTCAACAGATGACAGAGAGTTGGTTAACAAAAATAAGGTTGTAAGGGTACTATTTAGAGCTGACCTGAACTTTCTCAAAAGAGACTTTGGAGACAATTTCTGGAGAGTTTTCTCCCTAGACCAGAAATGGCTGCTAAGGAAGATATCCTTCAGACATTCAGAAGGGAGCATAGGTTCCATTTTGTATCCTTTAACATTCAGAAGAAGACAATTTCCCGTTGTTCATCACCTAATCTTCCACTGGAATGTGTCCAGAGGAGGGCGACTAAAATGATCAAGGGTCTGGAGAGCAAGTCCTATGAGGAGCGGCTTCAAGAGCTGGGCATGTTTAGCCTGCAGAAGAGAAGGCTGAGAGGAGACATGATAGCCATGTATGTGAGGGGAAGTCATAGGGAGGAAGTCATAGGGAGGAGGGAGCAAGCTTCCCTGGAGACTAGGATGCAATGGAGCAATGGCTTCAAACTACAAGAAAGGAGATCCCACCTGAACATGAGGAAGAATTCCTGACTGTGAGAGCTGTTCAGCCGTGGAACTCTCTGCCTTGGGGTGTGGTGGAGTCTCCTTCTATGGAGGTTTTTAAACAAAGGCTGGATGGCCATCTGTCGGGGGTGCTTTGAACACGATTGTCCTGCTTCTTGGCAGAATGGGGTTGGACTGGATGGTCTCTTCCAACTCTATGGTTCTATGACTTGCAGTGGCTACAGTGTCAATGACAGGCCCTGCCCTATAGTTCATCTTGTCGCTATATGGGATGACCTATATTGCAGCCAATATCCTATGTGGAAATGATGCAGATGGGGAACTGAGGGGAGATACAGTATTTTGCCCAAGGTTATCCAGACACTCCTATGAAATCTTAATGGAATATTGGTCTCCTTGTTGTTTGGATGCATTTGTTTCACACACATAAACAAACGTGCCATCTGTCAAAGAGATGATCAAGTGGGGCTAGAACATTTTGTTCTTGTTGAAAATGTTACTTTTGGCTGAAAGCAAGCATTTGTTTGCTTTGTAATCACAGATGTCTGAGATACAAAACACACACCAAAAAAAGGCAGAAGAGGCTTCTTTAATCATAGATGGTATTGCTTACTATCACCTTGCGTTCAAGGTTTCTCTGTGATCTGTTTTGCTTTCTCTTCTCTCAATTCCCCCCCAGCAGTTCCTTTCCTCATTTCCTTTCCGAAGGGGAATCAATGAGTGAGGAATATTACGTTCTGTTCTGATTATATCCCAGAAGCTTAACCCTTACAGTCAGCAAAGAGTTTCGCATTATTCCCAAGATACAGTCTCCAATGTGATTGATGACCTTACTAAGGAAAGGCTTGAATGACTTTGAGCATGGAAGATCTGCTTTGCCAAACCCATGAACCACAACCAGATATACAAGCCATAGAACAGTGTTTCTCAACCTTCCGAATGCCATGACCCCTTAGTACAGTTCTTGATGTTGTGGTGACCCCCAAACATAAAATTATTTTCATTGCTGTAATTATTTTCATTCTTCATAACTGCAATTTTGCTTCTGTTATGAATCGTCATGTAAATATCTGATATGCAGGATGTATTTTCATTCACTGGACCAAATTTGGCACAAATACACAATACGTCCAAACTTGAATATTGGTGGGGTTGGGGGGATTGATTTTGTCATTTGGGAGTTGTAGTCACTGAGATTTCTAGTTCATACAATCATAGAATCAAAGAATTGGAAGAGACCTCATGGGCCATCCAGTCCAACCCCCTGCCAAGAAGCAGGAATATTGCATTCAAATCACCCCTGACAAATGGCCATCCAGCCTCTGCTTAAAAGCTTCCAAAGAAGGAGCCTCCACCACACTCCGGGGCAGAGAGTTCCACTGCTGAACGGCTCTCACAGTCAGGAAGTTCTTCCTAATGTTCAGATGGAATCTCCTCTCTTGTAGTTTGAAGCCATTGTTCCGCGTCCTAGTCTCCAAGGAAGCAGAAAACAAGCTTGCTCCCTCCTCCTCCCTGTGGCTTCCTCTCACATATTTATACATGGCACTCATCATGCCTCCTCTCAGCCTTCTCTTCTTCAGGCTAAACATGCCCAACTCTTTAAGCCGCTCCTCATAGGGCTTGTTCTCCAGACCCTTTATCATTTTAGTCGCCCTCCTCTGGACACATTCCAGCTTGTCAATATCTCTCTTGAATTGTGGTGCCCAGAATTGGACACAATATTCCAGATGTGGTCTAACCAAAGCAGAATAGAGGGGTAGCATGACTTCCCTAGATCTAGACACTATGCTCCTATTGATGCAGGCCAAAATCCCATTGGCTTTTTTTGCCGCCACATCACATTGTTGGCTCATGTTTAACTTGTTGTCCACGAGGACTCCAAGATCTTTTTCACACGTACTGCTCTCGAGCCAGGCACCCCCCATTCTGTATCTTTGCATTTCATTTTTCCTGCCAAAGTGGAGTATCTTGCATTTGTCACTGTTGAACTTCACCTACAATCAAAGAGCATTCTGAACTCCACCAATGACGGAATTGAACCAAACTTTGTACACAGAACTCCCATGACCAAGAGAAAATACTGGAAGGGTTTAGTGGGCATTGACTTTGAGTTGTAGTTCACCTACATCCAGAGAGCACTGTGGGTTCGAACAATGATAGATCTGGACCTAACTTGGTACCAATACTCAATATGCCAAAATGTGAACCCTGGTGGAGTTTGGAAAAAATAGACCTTGATATTTGGGAGTTGTAGTTGCTCGGATTTATACTTCACCTCCAATCAAAGAGCATTCTGAACCCCACAAATGAAAGAATTGGGCCAAACTTCCCACACAGAACCCCCATGACCAACAGAAAATACTATGTTTTCTGATGTCCTCAACGACCCCTCCGACACCCTCTTGCAACCCTCCAGGGATCCTGACCCCCCAGGTTGAGAAACACTGCTCTAGAAGAACCTTCTTGTTAAACGTGTCCTAGATCCCAGCAAATGCAGCCTATCCTATCCTGGGGCACATCCTCCATTCTGAGAACCAAGTGATGTTTTCTTTCCTTTCTCTTTCTCCAACTGGTGTTTTCAGGAATGTTTCTAAAACTTTTCAAACACACAAACTGTGAAATATAAAAAGATGAGGGCGAACTTGATAGGCTTTCCCCATTATGCATTCTTTGGGCAACAAGAACCCTGAAGGGGACTCAAAGGAGATTCTTCGCTCCCTCCCGCCTTTCCCCCTTCCTTCCTTCCTTCCTTCCCTCCTTCCTTGTCTCCCTCCTTCCTTCCTTCCTTCTCTCCCTCCTTCCCTCCTTCCTTCTCTCCCTCCTTTTTTTCTTCGCTCCCTCTTTCCCTCCCTTCTTCCTTTCCTCCTTCCTTCCTTCCTTCCTTGTTTATTTATATATTATTTTCCATATTTTTGTACCCCACCCTTCCCAATCCCGAAGGGGTCTCAGAGGAGATTCTTTGCTCCCTCTCTCCTTCCTTCCTTTTCTCCTTCCTTCTCTCTCTCCCTCTCCCCTCTCCTTCCATTTCTCCTTCCTTCCTTCCTTCCTTATTTATTTATTTATTATTTTCCATATTTAAATCCTGCCCTTCCCAACCCTGAAGGGGATTCGGGGGGGGGGGGATTCTTCACTCCCTCCTTCCTTTCCTTCTTGCTTCTTCCTTCCTTCCTTCTTCCTTCTGTCCTCCCTCCCTACCTCAATCTGTTGTCGTATCATTATAGCCCAATTTGGGACTCACAATCTTTACATTTTCGGTAACTGTCTTTTGATATGCCAACAAACCGGTTTGTTATTTGCTTTCTATAGCCAGTTAAAAAGCATCAACAGTGTGTGACAATCCACAAAGAGATCTCAACCCCACCTGTATATCAAGGCTGGTTATACATGATTTGTAGCATAAGTACCTTTCTACTGAGATGAGATGTATAAAAAGAATAAAAATGCCGTTGTCACGTCTCTCAAAACCGTCAACAAGCCCTTTCTTAAATGTTGTTGAGGACTTTAAAAACTCTCATTGCTGTTCCATGCAGACTTAACAAAACCTGAAGTGCAATTCCTCATGGAGTTTTAATTCAACACACAGCCATTGACGCCATATAGTCTTAATGGGGCAATTTTAGAAAGGTGCCAAGAGCAGCCAGCCTTTCCCCATTAAAGGATGCTCTGCTGCGCTATGCCCCACACCTGCAACCGCGCATGATGTGAATTCACTCCTTGCCTCTTGCCCAAACCAGACAATGTGAGTTTCTTAATTCTCAGCAATCTCAGAGAAGCGGCATGTGTCTAACACTGTCACTGAAACCCATGGCTCTTAAAAAGTCTTGAAGAGAAGCAATGTTCTTTTGCTGTTCAGAGCTGCGTTTTGAAGGCATAGCACATTGATCTGTCTCTTCTATCAGCTGCCCATCATGAAGATTGACAACGTAGGTTCCTACAAATGTTGGGCTACAGATACTAATCATCAGCTGTTCTTTCTTTCTTTAATATTCTTGATCTAATAAGTGGTAAAAAAAATAGATTGAGTAGGGATCAATGCTATGATCATCAACTGATGCTGGCTGTCCAACTTTACCCGTTTTGAGCATTCGATGGCATTCTATGATCACTCAGAGCCACATTGTTCCCTTTTGCTAACCTATTACAGATATATTTAGGTGTCAGTGACATCAGTGCTACATAATTGTATTATTTGGCACATCAGTTCTGAGAAACATGGTTTATTTTACTTTACCCTACTGTGGTTGCAAGTTATACCATCAATTCTTTGTTGGAAATAGCAACCTTCTTCAATCCTCCACTAGTTATTTGTTTGTATATACTTTAGATTGCTTACTGTATTGTATATGTGTGTTTTTGGTATGTAGTTTTTCCTTAATGATATGTTGTGAGACGGGCTGCAAGCCATGTGATCTGAACTGGGACTGTTTAGGACTCAGACTCCATTTTAGATCTCAGACTCCATTGGACTTTCAGACTAGACAGAGACTCCATTAGACACTCAGAACAGAGAGAGGCTTTAGACCAGGGGTCCTCAAACTACGGCCCGGGGGCCAAATACAGCCCCCCAAGGTAATTTACCCGGCCCTCACTCAGGGTCAACCTAAGTCTGAAATGCCTTGAAATCACACAACAACAACAACAACAACAACAACAATCCTATCTCATCAGCCAAAAGCAGGCCCACACTTCCCATTGAAATATTAATAAGTTTATATTTGTTAAAATTGTTCTTCGTTTTATTTATTGTATTGTTTTTAAGTGTTTTTTTTGCACTACAAATAAGAAATGTGCAGTGTGCATAATAATTCATTCATGTTTTTTTAAAAGTTGCAATCCGGCCCTCCAACAGTTTGAGGGATTGTGATCTGGCCCTCTGTTTAAAAAGTTTGAGGATCCCTGCTTTAGACTATGAACTGTGAAGATTATAAGAAAGATGCCCTGTGTTATCTGCACAGAGAAACTACCGTATTTTCTGGCATATAAGACTACTTTTTAACCCAAGAAAATCTTCTCAAAAGTCAGGGGTCATCTTATACGCAGGAGTCATCTTATACTCCGGAATAGCCTTATACGTGAGAGTCGTCTTATACACAGGAGTAGTCTTATATGCTGGGAGTCACTTTTAGAGCAAGTGATGAAACTTCCAATCTGGATTGGAGAATCTGTGGTTGCCGCATATTGTGGGGAGAGCTCAAAAATGGCAGTGGCTGTGTCCCTGCCATATGCAAAGACTGTATGAAAGCATTAAGGGCGACGCTGTCCAAGTACGGCAGAAGAAAAACCATTCATCAGGATTTGTGGACTTAATGCAGTCCCGATGGTGAGATGAAGGGGCGCCTCACCGGGAAGGTGTAAGTGAAGGGCGGGGCAAGCTGCAGGCATCCGGGGCTCTGTCACCTTGCTAGGGCTCTACCTTATTTATTTATTTATTTACTTTGCTTATATACCGCTGTATCTCAAGCCCGAAGGCGACTCACGGCGGTTCACAAACAGTAAAAACAGTAGAAACAGCAGTGGTTCCATGCAACATATAACAATTGACTTAACACATTATCCATAAATTACCAATAAGCAATTACAATGCACAATTATTACGAAAAACAACCGTACCCAATCTTCTCATCATCCAAGCGTAGTCCAGGTTCGTCGTCCATTGTTCCATTCCTATATTCCATTACCAGATTGCACTAAATTACTCAAACGCCTGCACAAACATCCAGGTCTTCACCTTTTTGCGGAATACTATTAGAGATGGTGCTAGTCTAATGTCTGTAGGAAGGGCGTTCCACAGCCGAGGAGCCACCACCGAGAAGGCCCTATCTCTCGTCCCCGCCAGCCGAGCTTGAGAAGCAGGCGGGATCGAGAGCAGGGTCTCCCCGGAAGATCTCAAAGTCCTGGTGGGTTCATAGGCAGAGATGCGGTCAGATAGGTAGCTTGGGCCAGAACCGTTTAGGGCTTTAAAGGCCAACGCCAGCACTTTGAATTCAGCCCGGTAGCAGATCGGTAGCCAGTGGAGTTGGCGCAACAGGGGGGTTGTATGCTCCCTGTGCTCCGCTCCTGTTAACATCATGGCTGCCGAGCGTTGGACTAGTTGGAGCTTCCAAGCTGTCTTCAAAGGCAACCCCACATAGAGAGCATTGCAGTAGTCTAAACGGGATGTAACCAGAGCGTGGACTACCGTGGCCAAGTCAGACTTCCCAAGGTACGGGCGCAGCTGGTGCACAAGCTTTAGCTGTGCAAATGCTCCCCTGGTCACCGCCGAAACCTGGGGTTCCAGGCTCAGCGATGAGTCCAGGGTCACACCCAAGCTGCGAACCTGCGTCTACCTTATTTAGGTAGAGATGAATCAAAACTCCCAGTTTTAACAAACAGTTTAATTAAAACAGCACTTACTTGCTGGCTGTTTTTATAGCCCAAAATATAAAACACAAAGATAGCACACAGCTACAGAATAAACAAAAACTGATAGCAAAAATAACTTCGTAGTCAAAAGGGTCCAGTCCAGTGGTCAAATGCCGAGAGTTCAATAAACAAAGTCCAGGGATCAAGAGTCTATACCGTAGTCAAAAGCCAGTCCAAAGGTTCAAGGTTCCAAGATTACAGGAGACAGGTCAGGATACTGAAAATCCAACAGACCTGGGGGGGAAAACCAGCAACATCCACCACCAAAATGCAACAGATACTTTTCTCCCAAAGATAAGTCTCAAAGTTAACTCCTTAAATCCAGTAACACCCAGCTGCAACCCATCTCCTACACACCTCCACCCTTAATTGCTTTCACCCATGAACTCCCACTTACTGATTACCAAACCCTCTAGAACTAATACTCACATTAACCCTTCCATCACCAACCACCATCAAGTGCAGAACTTATGACAGGCACCCAGGGTATGGAAAAAAGAGATAGAGTGGCCCTGGGCCCAGAAAAACACCCCTCTTTTACCTGCCTGGCCCACCCTTGTATCCTATTACCGTACCTCCTCCTCTGCCTCTCAGATCTCACTCCTGAAGTCTGCAGTAAAGTGGTACAGGTGCGCATGTGCGAGATCTGAGAGGTAGAGAAGGAGGTACAGTAATAGGAAAATTGCCATATTGAAATCAAATCTGATGCTTTTAAAAATTTTAATTGGTGTGCGTTGGAAGAGGGGTAGTCTTATACGATGAATATAAGACTACTCATCTATATTTTAATTGGAAAAGTTGGGGTTGTCTTATACACCCAGTTGTCTTATATGCCAGAAAATATGGTACTTCAAATCCTATCTGTAACTGGAATGAGAAGCAATGTACCTGTATGCTGATCCCTTCATTCTGAGGACCAAGATGTATTGGAAGTTCCCAGTTTTAAGACCTTGCGTCTAATAGCAACTAGACGCAGAGCCTTCACAGCAGTGGCACCATCGCTCTGGAATACTCTGCCACCAGAAGTCCATGCCTTGCAGGACTTATCAGCTTTCGCAGGGCTTGTAAGACATACCTGTTTCAACAGGCTTTTGATCTTTGATATGTTGTTTTAAATAGTGTTAGATTCTAGTTTGTTCTTGTAAGCCGCTCCAAGCCCTAAGGGAGTGGCGGCATATAATTTATTTATTTATTTATTTATTTATTTATTTATTTCAGTTACTTTTCCCCCTCCCTTCTCACCCCCGAGGGGGGACTCAGGGCGGCTTACAAAGGAAGGCACAATTCAATGCCTATATCAAATATACATACATACAGCACTTAAACAGTTAACAAATTAAAATCATCAGAACATAACAATACACAAACACAATATTAAACTAATCCTATGCTCAGCGCTCAGAGTTCCGTAAATCCATTCCGTTTGGTCAGTTCCTTCTCATCATCAAGGTCTTTCTTTAGCTGCCAGAATGTCCAAATGCCCGGTCCCACATCCAGGTCTTCAATTTTTTCCTAAAAGAAAAAAGGGAATTCACCGATCTAATCTCCCCGGGGAGTGAGTTCCACAGGCAAGGGGTCACCACCGAGAAGGCCCTGCTCCTCATCCCCGCCAGCCTCACTTGTGATAAAGGCGGGGTCGAGAGCAGGGCCTCCTCAGAAGATCTTAGACTCCAAGATGGGACGTAGAGGGAGATCTGTTCGGACAGATACACTGGGCAGGAACCATATAGGGTTTTGTAGGTCAAGGCCAGCACTTTGAATTGTGCTCGGAATTGGATCGGCAGCCAGTGGAGCTGACACAACAGGGGGGTGGTGTGCTCCCTGTATGCCGCTCCGGTGAGCAATCTGGCTGCCTCCCGCTGGACTAGTTGGAGTTTCCGAGCAGTCTTCAAAGGCAACCCCACGTAGAGTGCGTTGCAGTAATCCAATCGGGATGTAACAAGAGCGTGGACCACCGTGGCCAGATCTGACTTCCCAAGTCTGAATAATAAATAATAAATAAATACATGAAGTTTGTGAGTAAACCAACCATGTTACTTTTAAAGAACTCAACTTAGTTTTGGTCTCTTGAGAGGATGATTTAAACCAAGATGTTTTAAGGGAAAGGTAGATGTTTTTGGGCAACTGAAAAAGCACTTCTGAAACTGTTTTTTGTGCATTGGCATATCTTTGTCCCTAACAGTTCAAAGAGATATCTAGGTATATCAGTTTAACAGCTGAGAAACCTAATTGTCTTGCATGAATACTAGTAGATATTTACCACTAAGTAAAGCAAGTTTTTAACTCTTCTCAGGGAGATTTCTCATTTTCCCAGAATGGTGGTGAATGCCATTTTCCAAAAGGTTATGGAGATTTCAATTTCCCAAAAGGTTATGGCATCATTTTTCCAAAAGGTTATGATTTCTAACAAGTTCATGCCTTTCCAAAGATCACAATTCTCCAAAATTCTTGCTAGCAAAAAAAGATGTCACAAGCCAAACAGAGTACATTAAATTGCTGTGAATTAGACTGGTTGATTTGAGGCTGTTGATCTGAGAAGCTAAGCATTTGAAGGCCGTCAGTCTAGAAATAAGTGTCCATGTATTCAGCTTTCCAACTGGCTTTTGTATTTCAAAATAAACTATATTCACTGTAGAATAGAGGTAGACATAAACACGAATGGCAATGCAATTCACAAGAAAGCCCTTCCTGCCCATTGAGTCCCTTTCCAAGAACGTAGAGGTGTGTTTTTCCATCCAATCCGCCTGATCTATCCTACCCCGTTGTCTTCATCTGAAAGATACAATTTAGTTTATTTTTAACGCCGTATCCATGTGGGTGGGCATAACTGGAAGCTTGCCAGTACTGGAAACTCTTTGAATACTCATCTCCCAATCAATGAAAAGCCAGGCTCTCGAAAAGATTTCAGCCTCTTCACCCACTGTGTGCAACGGCAGCAGAGAGCCCTTCCAAAGGAAAATGTAGACAAAGCACAATTCAAAATGGAGCTGAAAGAAACAATTTCTATTTATACCTTTTCATCTCTTTCCCGGAGCTCTTTCTGTTGCTCTTGAAACATTCTGGACATATGAGAGAGTACCTGGCGGAGAGGAGAATGGAGATTTCATGTGGCCAAACCTGTGGATGGGAGCTTGATCTGATAGATAGACTTTATGCCAGCAAAGAGAGCTGGTTTGGCGAATGGATCTACACTGCCAGAAACTCTGCTGGGAAGAATCTCAAGCTAATAAAAATCTTTGTAGACTCTGATTTGTTCTGCACATAATTCACATGGGGTAGTTTGCACAGAAAACAGCATTTTCTGTGCAGAAAACAGCACTTTCTGTAAAGAAAATAATGATATATTGTGTGAGATTTATTCTGCACACAATTAGCCGAAAACAATATTTTTCTGCCTTGTGTACCGTCGCGCCTGGGGGCTATTATTCTCAATAAAGGAGGGATGGATGTGGCATCTTTCCCCCAAGGGATTGCTTCTAGCCCTCCTATAGGAAACTGGAACTCCCAAAAGCCCAAAACGCTGTAAATAGCTCAAAATAAGTTTTATTCATCACAAAGTCATTTCTCCAAAGCAATGAGCTGGAAAACTGTAGAGGGGTGAAGGAAAACATATTTTACAGTCTCAATTAGTCCTGGGTCCAAGGGGTTTGAAGCCGAGAAGCCTCACCCAGTTTCCTCTTTCCTCAATGGCTGTGAATGCTGGAGCAAACCACAACCACAGTTCAGATGGCCTATGTTTTGAAGATTCAGGATCTTCCTTTGGTGCCAAAAGAACCGGCTTGAAGGCGCCTGGGTCTCCTCAATAATCGTCCAGGACGATCTGGACATAAAGCATGAGTCCCAGGGGTAAAAAACCTCAGAACTGGTGCTAAGAGGTAACTTAAATCAGGGTCCTTTAGAGTCAGGTCTCTTACTCACATCCATCTGGTACGAACTCTGAAGGCAGAATGAAAGGAAAAAGGAAGTTCTCCCCTCTTGCAGGAAGAGGTGGAGCCAAACAGTACTGATTGACAGCTACAAGCAACCAATCCATACAACTATACATAAACAGTGTAAAAAGGGGCAGGATTAAGCATGATACAACAGTTTAAATCTTACAACTAACAGTTCTATACATAGGTGGGGCCACTTGCGCCGTCACACCTTGAAACACAGTTTTTTCAATGTTAAATAACCATATGCAAAATTTCCAAAAGAGTGGAGACTTCTGATCCATTTTGCAAAAGGAATGCCCAACCACCGTCTCCCAAAGCAGTGACTCTGTGGCATAGACATCGAGTTAGAACTGGGAAGCCCTGGCCCTTGTGTGCTCTAACTGGAGGTCAGCTGTGCCCAGCAGTGCTGTGGAATTCAAAGAGGCATAAATGGAAGGCGAAAGGGAGAAACATACCTAGAGGAAGGCATGTCAAGCCAACCCCAACCAGGACCGCCTTCCACCTGGAAACGGATGTCCATACTTTGGAAGAACATGTTTAACAAGAATAGGGCTCCACAGCCAGCTACATATCCGCCGCCAAGACACTACACTTGTAGGGTCATCAATCTCGGACTTCAAGGGATCACCTAAGTAGGTAAGTAAGTAAGCACAAGGAATCTCAATTTGCAATATGTTTCAAACTTTGTGTATTTACTTACTTACTTACTTACTTACTTACAGTATTTATATTCCGACTTTCTCACCTCGCAGAGGACTCAGAGCAGATCACAATGCACATCTACATGGCAAACATTCAATGCCATAGGCACAAAAACATATATAGACCCTCACACAGAGGCTATTTAACATTCCAGCTTCATGAGGGTATGCTCAAATTCTGGACACCGGGGGAGCTGTTACTTCACCATCCACTTGTGACACCGATGGAGTATTTCCTCATTCTTTTGCGTGCTGCTGGATATTTTTATGGCATCGTGAATTAGTTAAATTAGCCTCCCTGCATAAGCGGTACCTAAATTTCCTACTTGACAGATACAACTGTCTTTCAGGCTGCAAAGGTCGACAACAAGGTAAACAAATGGTTGGGAGCTTACTCTGACTCAGGCTAGTTTCCAACTCATGACCTTTTGGTCAGTAGTGATTTTAATGCTGCTGACTCCCAACCAGCTGTGCCACAACCCAGTCTACTTGTAGGGTCATCAGCCTCAGAATATGAAGGATCACCTAATTACGTAAATAAGTAAGCAAGCACAAGGAATCTCAATTGGCAGTTTGTTCCAAACTTTATGAATTTATTTCCCTGTTGGTCAGATTCACACCTAAATGGTGTGATCAGCCTTATTTTTATCCAGGTAAGACAGTGATTGCTCATCCAACTGAGATATGAGGGTTGAATGAAAACTAATGCCTCCACCTTCGTAATTCCTCAACAGTTGGCAGTACTGGTATGTGGCAGGTACTGGCTTGTTCAGTAGACTCTCCTCTACAGTTCCATTTTGGCAGGAAGTCTTAGCATTGAATGGTTGTGTTGTTAAAGTGCAAAGTATGGAACCCTGCTCAATGCGAATTAAGCAATGTGCCGTCATTGAATTCTTCACAGCAGAAGGTGTCACCCCAAAGGAGATTCATCAGAGAATGCAATCTGTTTATGGCTATTGTGTTGATGTGAGTACTGTACATCGTTGGGCAAGTACGTTGAAAGATGTTGAGGTGGGAACCAGGCCCATAGCCAGGATTTTGATTGGGGGGGGGGTGAGTTTGATTCGAGGGGGGCTGAGTCTGAGCGAAAGAGGGTCTACCCTAGCAAACCTTTTGTATCATTACCCCAATACCCCCATGCATATGGGATATATTGAGTATGGTGATCAGATCATGATATGAATAAACATAACAGTGTAAATAATGCACCAGTAAGGCCTTCTCACGAACCACCATGAGAATTTCGGGGGGGGGGGGCTAAGCCCCCTAAGCCCCCCCCCCCCTTGCTACATGCCTGGTGGGAACATATGACTTGCATGACAAACAAAGAGTTGGATGTCCTGTGACAGCAACCACAGAGTTTCACAAGCGAAAGGATGACAGATTAATTCAGGACGATCGTCATATCACTCAGAGAGAAATTTCAAGCATAATCAGCATTTCACAAGAATGTGTGGGTCACGTTATTGTTTTGCTTGGCTATCGGAAGATCTGTGCACGATGGGTACCCAGGATGAGAGAACTGTGAGATGCTGCTTGTGGAAACAGAGTGTCAACTTCTTCCGTGATGGCTTCAGAAAACTTGTTCATCGTTGGCAGAAATGTATCTGATTGTCTGGTGATTATGTGGAAAAGGGAATAGTGGTAGTTAAAGAGCACATTCTAAGGATTAGTTCTGCGTTTGATTTATTACAATATTCCCATCCAAGTAACGAAGATAGAGGCATTACTTTTCATTCAACCCTCGTATTAGTATTCGTAAAATAGACAAAAAGAGAAGGATACGATTGAGAAGCTGGTACGCATCATGGCTGCTTTGGAGGGGAAGAAAAAAGGATCACGTTTCTGTTTAGTCAGAAGGCATGCTTTCTGAAGCCCACTGTGATGAACACATTTTCCAAGGAATGAACTCCGTAGGGTTTCTCTTCTATCAAATTCTCTCCCCTTCCCTTTCATCTCGAGGGCATTAGCAACATTTGCTTTCCCAAATAGCCTTATAAAATTGCCTGCTGGAGACTAGAGGAAAGAATATTGAATGTGTGTGATGTTTTGGGGAACGTACTTCTTTGTATTTCGCTGTGTAGCCCTCGAGAAGCAGGTCTCCAAGGCAATCTTTTGCTAGTGGTGCACAAAATGAGCCCGGGCGACGTACAGGACCCAAATCGCATGCCCAGAAAGCTTGAAAGTTGTTGTTGTTCATTCGTTCAGTCGTCTCCGCCTCTTCGAGACCTCATGGACCAGCCCACGCCAGAGCTCCCTGTCAGCCATCACCACCCCCAGCTCCTTCAAGGTCAGTCCAGTCACTTCAAGGATGTCATCCATCCATCTTGCCCTTGGTCGGCCCCTCTTTCCATTTCAGTTTGCTGACCCCCAGAATGTCTATCTTGAGTCTTGACATCTCACCAATAACAACATCCAATTTGCCCTGGCTCATAGATCTTACATTCCAGGTTCCTATGGTGTGTTGATCTTTAGAGCATCGGATTCGTTGTTCGCCTCCAGTACCGTCGGCTGCTAGCCTTCCTTTCGGCTTTGAGCTAGCTGCGTCATCACATCTGGGGCTAGTTGAACTTCTCCTCTGCTCCTCCCCAGTAGCATTTTGGCCATCTTCCAACCTGGGAGTCCCATCTTCCAATGGCATACTGACATATCTCTGGTTGTACTGGTCCATTTAGTTTTCTTGGCAAGGATACTGGGGTGGTTTGCCGTTGCCTTCCCCAGGGATCACTCTTGATCTGACCTCTCTGCCATGACCGTCCCATCTTGGGTGGCCCTTCATGGTTTCGCTCATGACATCATTGAGGTGCTCAAGCTCCAGTGCCACAACAAGGCAGTGATCCTTTGCTGGAGAGCTTGAAAGTGGCCAGCATCAAATGCAAACAGACTAACATTGGCCATCTATCGGGGGTGCTTTGAACGCGATTGTCCTGCTTCTTGGCAGAATGGGGTTGGACTGGATGGCTCATGAGGTGTCTTGTCTTCCAATTCTGTGACTCTTAAGTTCAATGTGATTTATTTCCAAGGAAGTGCCTGTAGGAGAGCAGACTAGAACAAAATCTGGAGCCGGGGGCCCAGGAGATCCGCATCTATTTCTACCCAGAGAGAATTGCAGCTTGTTTAGGTACCATCTGCTTTGAAATTACCATTCGCTCGGGGAAGAGATGCCAACACCTCTACTTCTGCCAGGCAGTGTCACTTATAAATCATCATATTCTCCCTGTGCATGTGGGCTTTTCATTTTGAAAGTTTATCAGATCAAATGGTGAAGTGGTCGTGCGAGAGTATCTCCTTGTTTGTTCCAACTAGTAGAGAAGTGGATTCATGCATATGGTATCACAATGAAGCAGCTGGTATTGTGGCTAAGGGTACGGTTCTGCATACCAGCCTTTGGTCCCAGATTTTAGGGCAAACACTCCCATCACCCCAGTCTGTTTGGAAAATATATGAGTATGATGGGCTCTGTAGTCCAAGCCAACAGGAGAGATATTGAGAAACTGCAAGTTGCTTCTGGTGTGAGAGAATTGGCCATCTGCAAAGACATTGCCCAGGGGTTTGGTGGGATGTTTTACCATCCTGTGGGAGGCTTCTCTCATGTCCCTGCATACGGAGCTGGAGCTGACAGGTGGGAGCTCACCTAGATCTTGAAACCTAGGGATTTCTTTTCATGTCAAGAGTGACTTGAGAAACTGCAAGTCTCTTCTGGTGTGAGAGAATTGGCTGTTTGCAAGGACATTGCCCAGGGGATGCTGGAATGTTTTACCATCTTATGGGAGGCTTCTCTCATGTCCCCACATAGAGAGCTGGAACTGACAGACAGGAGCTCACCTAGATCTTGATACCTGGGGGGGGGGGGTTCATGTTAGGAGCAACTTGAGAAATGCAAGTCGTGTGAGAAAATCGGCCGTCTACAAGGATGTTGCCCAGAGGATGACCAGATGTTTAACCATCCTGTGGGAGGCTTCTCTCATGTCCCTGCATAGGGAGTTGGAGCTGACAGACAGGAGCTCACTTAGATCTTGAAACCTACTGATTCCTTTTCATGTCAAGAGTGACTTGAGAAACTGCAAGTCTCTTCCGGTGTGAGAGAATTGGCTGTTTGCAAGGACATTGCCCAGGGGATGCTGGGATGTTTTACCATCCTGTGGGAGGCTTCTCTCATGTCCCTGCATAAGGAGTTGGAGCTGACAGACAGGAGCTCACCTAGATCTTGAAACCTAGGGATTCCTTTTCATGTCAAGAGTGACTTGAGAAACTGCAAGTATCTTCTGGTGTGAGAGAATTAGCTGTTTGCAAGGACATTGCCCAGGGGATGCTGGGATGTTTTACCATCCTGTGGGAGGCTTCTCTCATGTCCCCACATAGGGAGCTGGAGCTGACAGATGGAAGCTCACCCTACTCCCTGGATTCGAACCGCCGACCTTTCGGTCAGCAGTCCTGCTGGCACAAGAGTTTAACCCATTGAACCATGAGGGGTTCCGCCACCTTGGGATGTGGCATCAAGAAGCAGCATTTTTGATTTTACTTTAAACAAGATAGACATAAGAACTGGTAGTTTGAAAGCAAGCACATTGTTATTTTCCTAGCGCACCATCACATTTCAGTGGCAATTATGGCAACATCCTAATGTGATCTTCCCTTGAGAATTCAGAGCAAGAACATGTCCCGGGGACCCACAGAAGCCGCCTGCCTCTGATTCCGAGGAAAAGAGAGATCAGCCTGAAAATTGTGTGTTTCCCTATGGGAGATTTCTTAGATCTGCTCCTATCTTTAATTTAGCAACAAATCCGACAGCATCTTTTTTTCTCTCTCGTGTTCCTATTACTCCAGAGAAGAAAGCCGACACCCACCATGCCGTGACCCCCACCTCCCTGCAAATCACTGAAAACTAGTTATTTCCAGCACTAAACCCACTGCTCCCAGCCCACACAGGCATTTTCACAGGAGGGTTCCATGCAACCACAATGGAGCAGAGCACTGTTTGCTCATGCACCGCTCCACATCTTTCTGGGGCACCTGAAGGGCAAACAAATTGAGCTGGACAGCCGACAAGCGGTACAAGTTGGAACCATTTCCATTTTGGACCCAGATTCTTAATCCCCATCCCCACCCCCGTGCATAATTAATTACCATTTTCCACTTCACTGCCATATGCATTTTTGTAATGATTTAGCCCGTGCCTAAATAAGGAATACAATTTCCAATTGACAGAGGGAAAGATGAAAATGTGTTTATTAATTGGTACAGCGTTTGAGAGACCAGCCCCGAGCAAGTTTAGAAGCAAGTTATTTCTGCGGAGCACTCCGGTGGAACTAATTGTGATGCCTTTCTGGTTGGGAGAGCTTATCTCCATGATGAAGAAGGATGGCCCGCACCCACTCCTCCTCGCCGCTCAGAGATTGCCTTCTCAATCTACAGTCACACCCACAGGTTTACATGGAGCTCCTTGAAATCACCAGTGCGTGGATCCATGCAAACCTATGTGCCTTTTTGGCTTTTTGCTAGAATTGATCCTTTGTGTACTCTGGAGCTGCAAGGTGCTATGACTTTGCTGAAGCTTAGCAATGGATCTGTTCTAGAAACCCTATAGATCAGGGATGGGCAAACTCAAGCCTGGGGGCTGGATGCAGCCTCTTGGGCTCCTCTCTTCAACCGATCCTTCCTTCCTTCCTTCCTTCCTTCCTTCCTTCCTTCCTTCCTTCCTTCCTTCCTTCCTTCCTTTCTCCTTCCCTCCCTCCCTTCCTTACCACCCTCTTTCTTTCTCCCTCCCTCATTCCCTCGTTCCCTTCCTTCCTTCCTCCTTCCCTCCCTCCCTCCCTTCCTTCCTTACCACCCTCTTTCTCCCTCCCTCCTTCCCTTCCTTTCTTTCTTCTTTCCTCCCTCCCTCCCTTCTGACTTTCCTCCCTCCTTCTCTCTTTCTCCTTCCTTCCTTTCTCCCCTTTTGTCTTTCCTTCCTTCTCTCTTTCCTCCCTCCCCTCCCTTCCACCCTCCCTTCCCACCTTCTCTTCCTCCCTTTTTCCTTCCTTCCTTCTCTCTTTCCTTCCTCTTTCCCTCCCTCCTTTACTTCCATACCTCCCTCTTTCTCCCTCCATCCTTCCTTCCCTCTTTTTTCCCTCCCTTCCCCCTCTCTCTTTCTCCTTCCTTCCTTCCTTCCTTCCTTCCTTCCTTCCTTCCTTTTTCCCTCTTTCTTCCCTCTTCCCCCCTCTCTTTCTCCTTTCTTCCTTCCTTCCTTCCTTCCTTATTTCCCTTTTGTCTTTCCTTCCTTCTCTCTTTTCTTCTCCCCCCTCCCTCTTTTTTCTTCCACCCTTCCTTCCTTCTATCCATCCATCCTTCTCGTCATCCCTCCCTCCCTTCTGGGGATGTTTAGCTGGGAGAAGAGAAGGCAGAGAGGGAACACGAGAACCATGTTTCAATATTTCAAAGGGTGTCCCATTGATGAGGAGGAGGAAGAGGAGAGAGAGGAGGAAAACTGACTTTCCGCTGCCCTAGAGACCAGGGCACAAGGAAGCAATGGTTTCAAATGGCAGGGAAAGAGATTTGACTGAAAAGATTAGGAAAATACTTCCTGGAGAGTGGCCTAGGCTGTCTGGGAGTGTGGTGGAGCCTCCTTCTCTGGAGGCTTTCCCGCAGAGGTTGTCTATTGGGAGTGCTTTGATTATGCCTTCTTGCATGGCAGGGGGTTGGACTGGATGGCCCTTGGGGGTCTCTTCCAGCTCTAGGATTCTATCTCAGAAGTAGGCAATATGGGGTGTAATGGGCACACCTTTTCTCTCCTGTCCACCATCTCATCCTGAGCAAGGCCAACCATTTTGGAATCCAAACATTTCATGTCTTTCCTTCCCTTTCTGGCTCCAAAAGAGAAGAGGAAGGGCAGGAAAGGGCAGGGAGGGGGCTTGGGGAGAACCCCCCTTTCCTGGCCCACCCACTTTGCTCTGGCCCATCACACGGCCCCCAAGTTAGAAAGTTTGCCCATCCTTGCTATAGATGTACCAACTTGAGCGAAGGTGAGCAAAGTTGTTGGGTTTGAGGGGAAATGTTCTGTCCAAATCAAAAATAAAACAAAACCAGTGGTTGCTTGAAGTCTAATTCTGCTTTTGTACCTTTTGAAAAAAGTGGTGTGAAACAGTGCAAACTCTTCTGTGGCCCATGGTGGGGTCTCATTTGCTCCTCTAGTTCAGGAAAGAACATATTTTGGGCCAGATCTGGAATGTATGAATACAGCCAAATGGAGGGTTCTAGGTATTGATGAGACAGGGAATCCATAGTCAGGCCGAACAGGGCATAGGGTTACAGCCTGTGTTGGATGGGGCCGCACTCCCCCTGAAGACACAGGTTTGCAGCTTGGGTGTGACCCTGGACTCATCGCTGAGCCTGGAACCCCAGGTTTCAGCGGTGACCAGGGAAGCATTTGCACAGCTAAAGCTTGTGCGCCAGCTGCGCCCGTACCTTGGGAAGTCTGACTTGGCTACAGTAGTCCACGCTCTGGTTACATCCCGTTTAGACTACTGCAACGCTCTCTACGTGGGGTTGCCTTTGAAGACAGCTCGGAAGCTCCAACTAGTCCAACACTCGGCAGCCATGATTTTAACAGGAGTGGAGCGCAGGGAGCATACAACCCTCCTGTTGCGCCAACTCCACTGGCTACCGATCTGCTACCGGGCTGGCGTTGGCCTTTAAAGCCCTAAACGGTTCCGGCCCAAGCTACCTATCTGACCGCATCTCTGCCTATGAACCCACCAGGACTTTGAGATCTTCCAGGGAGGCCCTGCTCTTGATCCCGCCTGCTTCTCAAGCACGGCTGGCGGGGACGAGAGATAGGGCCTTCTCGGTGGTGGCTCCTCGGCTGTGGAACGCCCTTCCTATGGACATTAGACTAGCACCATCTCTAATGGTATTCCTCAAAAAGGTGAAGACCTGGCTGTTTGAGCAGGCGTTCGAATAATTAGTGCAATGATTGGTTAATGAACACTGGAATGGAACAATGGATGACGAATCTGGAACATGTTTTTGATGATGAGATGACAGTGAATGGGTATTGTAGTAACTGTTTATTAATTGTGTAATGTGTTAGGTTGTTAACTGTTTCTATACTGTAGCACTGAATTTTTGCTGTTCGTATTTGTTGTGAACCACTGTGAGTCGCCTTTGGGCTGAGAACAGCGGAATATAAGTAAGGTAAATAAATAAATAAATAAATATGGTTCTGCAGGCCTCTTGGTTGGACGTTCCATCTTTGGAGGCCGTGCATTTCCTCTTTGGTGTTCAGGAGCCCACATCTCAGTCCAAGACGTTGCATGAGGAAGAAAATGTACTTGGCAAATGATCCGGAAGGCCCCAAGTGACGTTAGAAATGCCAAAATAATTAAGTTCCCATCTCGTCTTCCTTCAGTTAGCTTTTTTTTTCTTCTTCTTTAGGGTAACAACACTAATCAATTGTCAAAAGTGTGACTGTAAGAGATAAGGAAAGAGCCAGCTCTGAGGAAAAAAGGCCGAAAATAAAAAGCTTCCTCCATTGTGCAATTAATTCTTGAGACAGCTTGGGGCTAGTTGAACAAGGCATTATTCCACTCTGGCTTTGTTTTCTACCCAGAGACAACAATTTTACCTTTGCACTCATAGTGCTATAGCTTGATGCAAAGTAATTTGAAGCATAATTTAATTTTGTGCCCTTGCTCGAAAACAGCTACATCTGAATATCAGCCGCACATCAAACAACCATTTTGCAGATGCATTTAAAAGGGGTTCAGACCCAGTTTATTTTGTAGCGTGAATAACATTAATTTTCCATGGGAAATGTGGATGTGCAAGAATACTACAGCTACTGTTATGATACAGATACTCTTTTGACTGTATACAAATAGAAAAGCCACTACTTGGTGGGAACTGCAATGTAGTCTGAAGAATGGGCCTGACAATGGTAGGGATATTAGCAGGGAGGGCTGAAGCAATAGGCAAGATACGCATTTGCGTATAGCGCGAATCCCCGAGGGGCGCTCTTGAGGCACCCCCCCCCCCATACACACACAGCAGGTTTTATTTTCCAGTGATTGGTGGGGTTTTTTGTGGTGGGGGGGGGGTACACAATACAGTTTGCTTACACTGGAAAATTACCTAGGGCCAGCCCTGGATATTAGTTAGTAGACATGTGCAAACAATTCAGAACTTTTGGAAATTGTAAGGAAATTGGAAGTTTTGTAAGTCAGCAGCCATATCCTAAGCATTTGTATGGCCCACTCCAGGCCCGTAGCCAGGATTTCGATTGGGGGGGGGTGTGAGTTTGTTTCGGGGGGGGGGGGCTGAGTCTGAGTGAAAGAGGGTCTACCCTAGCAAACCGTAGCCAGGATTTCGATTGGGGGGGGGGTGAGTTTGTTTCGGGGGGGGGGCTGAGTCTGAGTGAAAGAGGGTCTACCCTAGCAAACCGTAGCCAGGTTTTCGATTCGGGGGGGGGGGGGCTGAGTTTGTTTCGGGGGGGGCTGAGTCTGAGTGAAAGAGGGTCTACCCTAGCAAACCGTAGCCAGGATTTCGATTGGGGGGGTGAGTTTGTTTCAGGGGGGGCTGAGTCTGAGTGAAAGAGGGTCTACCCTAGCAAACCGTAGCCAGGATTTCGATTGGGGGGGGATGAGTTTGTTTCGGGGGGGGTGAGTCTGAGTGAAAGAGGGTCTACCCTAGCAAACTGTAGCCAGGATTTCGATTGGGGAGGGTGAGTTTGTTTCGGGGGGGCTGAGTCTGAGTGAAAGAGGGTCTACCCTAGCAAACCGTAGCCAGGATTTCGATTGGGGGGGGGGTGAGTTTGTTTCGGGGGGGGCTGAGTCCGAGTGAAAGAGGGTCTACCCTAGCAAACCGTAGCCAGGATTTCGATTGGGGGGGTGAGTTTGTTTCGGGGGGGCTGAGTCTGAGTGAAAGAGGGTCTACCCTAGCAAACTGTAGCCAGGATTTCGATTGGGGGGGGTGAGTTTGTTTCGGGGGGGCTGAGTCTGAGTGAAAGAGGGTCTACCCTAGCAAACCAGAGCCAGGATTTCGATTGGGGGTGTGTGAGTTTGTTTGGGGGGGGGACCTGAGTCTGAGTGAAAGAGGGTCTACCCTAGCAAACCGTAGCCAGGATTTCGATTCGGGGGGGGGGGGCTGAGTTTGTTTCGGGGGGGGGCTGAGTTGGTTTCGGGGAGGGGGGGCTGAGTCCGAGTGAAAGAGGGTCTAGCCTAGCAAACCTTTTGTATCGTTACCCCAATACCCCCATGCATATGGGATACATTGAGTATGGTGATCAGATCATGATATGAATAAACATAACAGTTTAAATAATGCACCAGTAAGGCCTTTTCGCGAACCACCATGAGAATTTCGGGGGGGGGGGGCTGAAACCCCTCAAGCCCCCCCTCCCCCAGCTACATGCCTAGCCCACTCCAAATATTTATGATTTAAAACTGACCCCATACTTGTTTTTGTTTTCATTTTGTACATTTTGTAAGGTTCCCTAAGTCAATTTCATATTCATTGCAAGGAAAGAAAGCCATTAAGCCAAAAAGGCTGCCTGCCTGGAATTAATGGAGTCTCAGCATTAGGCTCCTTCTTTGGAGGCTTTTAACCAGAGGCTGGATGGCCGTCTGTTGGGGGTGTTTTAAATGCAATTTTCCTGCTTCTTGGCAGAATGGGATTGGACAGGATGGCCCATGAGGTCTCTTCCAACTCTAGGATTCTATGATTCTAGCCAAGTTGGGGCCAACTTGCCCTGAGGTTAACTCATGCATATAAGACCACAATCCTTGCGTAATCAAAGTTAACAGCTATATCAAAATACAGTTTAACACATTATGAAACATGAAACTGTACAGTATTCCTTTGCTTACAAACACCAGTAAACTTTGCTTTATCACGTTACCATTGCCGGAATTTTTGGGGGGAGGGGAATTGAATTCATCTACTAATTATGCCTGAAATCAGAATCCTATTTAAAAGTGCAAATGGAAATCATAGCTAAAGCACATTTCAAAATTATACCCTCTCGCCGCACTCTAAATTTGGGTCGTTTCTGTGTGTCACCTCCAGGCTGCCACCTTTTCACGCGAAAACAAAGCGGGAGAAGATGGTATAATGATCTCCCCCTGCTTTTGTGAGGTCGGGAACAGCATGAGGCTTTGCTGTGCAACATGTCACTGTTTCTTGTATGTAGCTACAGATTAATTGCCGTGTGTGTTCTGACTCTTCCATTTTTATTATGCCGTGCTCTTTCTGTACCGCAAAGAGAACAAAGGGTAATGCCACAAGCCATCTCTGCCTGCAGAAGCAAGCCGATCCAATCAGTGGGTTGAACTGTAACCGCATGAAATATTACACGATCTAGTATTGAAACGGTGATAGTCCCATTGCTGGCTTCACTTACTTTCTATCTAAATTAGTGCCAAAGATAACATTCCAAGGTTACTGTTGGTTCCTGTAGAATTATCAGGTCATGTAATAGAATCATAGACTAGAAATGGAAGAGACCTCGTGGGCCATCCAGTCCAACCCCTTTCTGCCAAGAAGCAGGAAAATCACCTTCAAAGCACCCCCGACAGATGGCCATCCAGACTCTGTTTACAAGACTCCAAAGGAGGAGTCTCCACCACATTCCAGGACAGAGAGTTCCACCGCTGAACAGCTCTCAAAGTCAGGAAGTTCTTCCTTGTGTTCAGGTGGAATCTCCTTGCTAAAAACAAGCAGACAAATCATAGAATCATAGAATCAAAGAGTTGGAAGAAACCTCATGGGCCATCCAGTCCAACCCCATTCTGCCAAGAAGCAGGAATATTGCATTCAAATCACCCCTGACAGATGGCCATCCAGCCTCTGTTTAAAAGCTTCCAAAGAAGGAGCCTCCACCACACTCCGGAGAGCAGAGAGTTCCACTGCTGAACGGCTCTCACAGTCAGGAAGTTCTTCCTCATGTTCAGATGGAATCGCCTCTCTTGTAGTTTGAAGCCATTGTTCCGCGTCCTAGTCTCCAGGGAAGCAGAAAACAAGCTTGCTCCCTCCTCCCTGTGGCTTCCTCTCACATATTTAGACATGGCTATCATATCCCCTCTCAGCCTTCTCTTCTTCAGGCGAAACATGCCCAGCTCCTTAAGCCACTCCTCATAGGGCTTGTTCTCCAGATCCTTTATCATTTGAGTCGCCCTCCTCTGGACACATTCCAGCTTAGAGTCAATATCTCTCTTGAATTGTGGTGCCCAGAATTGGACACAATATTCCAGGTGTGGTCTAATCAAAGCAGAATAGAGGGGTAGCATGACTTCCCTAGATCTAGACACTATGCTCCTATTGATGCAGGCCAAAATCCCATTGGCTTTTTTTGCCGCCACATCACATTGTTGGCTCATGTTTAACTTGTTGTCCACGAGGACTCCAAGATCTTTTTCACACTTACTGCTCTCAAGCCAGGCATCCCCCATTCTGTATCTTTGCATTTCGTTTTTCCTGCCAAAGTGGAGTATCTTGCATTTGTCACTGTTGAACTTCATTTTGTTAATGAAGTTCAACCGCTGAACAGCTCTCAAAGTCAGGAAGTTCTTCCTGAACAGCTCTCAAATGTCAGCGTGCTGGAAGAAGCAAAGACCGCCAGTATTGAAGCGATGCTCTTATGCCATCAACTCTGCTGGACCGGTCACGTTGTCCGAATGCCTGATCACCATCTCCCAAAGCAGTTAATCTACTCCCAACTCAAGAATGGAAAACATAATTTTGGTGGACAGGAAAAGAGATTTAAAGTTGGGCTTAAAGCCCACCTTTAAACTGTGGCATAGACATTGAGAAATGGGAAGCGTTGGCCCTTGAGCACTCAAACTGGAACTCAGCTGTGACCAGCAGTGCTGCAGAATTTGAAGAGGCATGAATTGAGGTTAAAAAGGAGAAACATGCCAAGAGGAAGGTGCATCAAGCCTGTCAGAATATGTTGAGGTATATTGTGTGTTTTAAATGTAATTCTTGTACTGTCAATATGGATGCCACTTAGAATGTAATGCTATGCTGAAATGTTTATGTTGAGGCTGTGATTGAGTGACCTTAAGATAAGCTCTCTGCTGCTGCTGAGAAAATTTAGGGAGTTAACCGTTTGGAGGAGCAGAGCTAAGCAGCTGCAAAGAACTGTTTTGACTTTCAGTTTTTCCTTGGGTTTCCTGTGTGTCGCTCGCTGTAGATGGACGTGTTTTAGATGTGCTTAGTAAACTGAGTTTTCTTTGTAACCTGACGTCTCCAGAGTCCATAATTTTACAGAGCTATTACAGTAAGGTAATGCTCAAGATCCTGCAAGGAAGACTCCAGCAATACATGGAGCGAGAGTTGCCAGATGTCCAAGCTGGGTTTAGAAAAGGCAGAGGAACGAGAGACCAGATTGCCAATATCCGCTGGAGAATGGAGAAAGGCAGGGAGTTTCAGAAAAACATCTACTTCTGCTTCATTGACTATTCTAAAGCCTTTGACTGTGTGGATCATAATAAATTGTGGCAAGTTCTTGGTGGGATGGGCATCCCAAGCCCCCTTGTCTCTCTCCTGAGGAATCTGTACAAGGACCAAGGAGCAACAGTCAGAACTGACCATGGAACAACAGTCGGGTTCCAGATTGGGAAAGGCGTCCGGCAAGGCTGCATCCCCTCACCCAACCTTTTTAACTTGTATGCAGAACACATCATGGAATGTGCGGGGCTTGAGGAATGCAAAGCTGGGGTGAAAATTGCTGGAAGAAACATTAACAACCTCGGATATGCAGATGACACCACTCTGATGGCCGAAAGCGAGGAGGAGCTGAGGAGCCTTCTAATCAAGGTGAAAGAAGAAAGCGCAAAAGCCGGGTTGCAGCTAAACATAAGAAAAACCAAGATTATGGCAACAAGAATGATTGACAACTGGGAAATAGAGGGAGAAAATGTGGAGGCCGTGACAGACTTTGTATTTATAGGTGCAAAGATGAGTGCAGATGCAGACTGTGGCCAGGAAATCAGGAGACGCTTCCTTCTTGGGAGGAGAGCAATGTCCAATCTCAATGAAATAGTGAAGAGTAGAGACATCAGACTGGCAACCAAGATCCATTGCCTAGTCAAAGCCATGGTCTTCCCTGTAGTGACCTACGGATGTGAGAGCTGGACCTTAGGGAAGGCTGAGCGAAGGAAGATCGATGCTTTTGAGCTGTGGTGTTGGAGGAAAGTGCTGAGAGTGCCTTGGACTGCAAGAAGATCCAACCAGTCCATCCTCCAGGAAATAAAGCCCGACTGCTCATTGGAGGGAAGGAGACTAGAGACAAAGTGGAAGTCCTTTGGCCACATCATGAGGAGACAGCAAAGCCTAGAGAAGACAATGATGCTGGGGAAAGTGGAAGGCAAAAGGAAGAGGGGCCGACCAAGGACAAGATGGATGGATGGCAGCCTTGAAGTGACTGGACTGACCTTGAAGGAGCTGCGGGTGGTGACGGCCAACAGGGAGCTCTGGCGTGGGCTGGCCCATGAGGTCACAAAGAGTCGGAGATGACTGAACGAATGAACAATAACAACAATATCTGGTGTATCTAGCATTTGCTTCTGTCAAGTTGTGCCTTAGCTCAGCAAAGCCAACCCTGTCCGGGACCGCCTTCCACCTGGAAACGAAGGTGTTCACTACGAGAGAACATGCGGATCAAGAATAGGACTCCACAGCCACCTACGGACCCACCGCTGAGACTTGAAGGACCATCATTCTCGGGCTACGAGGGATCGCCTGAGAAGAAGATAGTACAAATGCACCTGAAGGCATCTTTTATCCTTTTTATTTATTTAGTGCTGTTGGATCTCCCACAGCTTCAGAGAAAACCTATGCACGATTGGGTTGTTTACCCACATATTACTAAGTGCTTGAAATATGCAAAATATGAGCAGCGTTTTAAAGGGAGAAGGACCTGGATCATTTTGTCTCTGCTGTATTCAAATGGATATGGTTGAAATCACAGGGTTTCTAAGACACTGAAACCTGGCTAATCCAAAAGGGCATCAATGGCATTTCCGAACCGCTGTTGCCCAAATGTGCACCACTTTCACGCAACATGGCTCTCTGCTTTTCTTCTGTCCTGATGCCAATTAAGGCGATCAAATATTTATAACACATTTAACGATACACAGAGCGTCTGGCTAATGTATCTATTTTCCCAAGCTGGGAGATTAAAATACAAATAATTCAAAAGCAACAGCCCTAGAAAAGTGGATTTCCCTTTGTCTTTTTCATAGCAGTGCTGGAACGAAACATTGGAATTGCTTTCCACGGAGTTGGTGAAATGAAGGTTAGCACGGCAGTTATGAAGCAGAATATTCAGGGCTGCCCATCTCACAGCCGCAGAGATGACATAAAAATGCATTAATCACTTTTCCTGGTCTCAGCCAATCCCTTGACTAATTGATAGAAGGCTTGAGGGTATGCCCAGTCCATGTTTCCATCAAAATGGATAAGAAGAAAAAATGTGCAGATCTGAATGGAGATTCGTCTTGAAAGAGAAGGTGACGTGGGGACAATGCCAAACCAACAGTAACTGGAGCACTGTAACAGTAAAATGGGGAATTTACTTTGGATTTTAGTCCAACATTTAAGGATCCAGCACCAGGAAAGATTGTGTTTTGGTGACTAGCATCTGCAACACTTTGGATTGTTGTTTATTAGTTCAGTTAAGGAGCCCCTGGTGGCACAATGGTGGCAGGACTGAAGACCGACAGGTTGGAGGTTTGAATCCGGGGAGAGTGCAGATGAGCTCCCTCTGTCAGCTCCAGCTCCCCATGTGGGGACATGAGAGAAGCCTCCCACAAGGATGGTAACACATCAGAACATCTAGGTCCCCCTGGGCAACATCCTTGCAGATGGCCAATTCTCTCACACCAGAAGCGACTTGCAGTTTCTCAAGTTGCTCTTGACACAACAAAAACAAAAAAGCAAACCTCAGAGGTTGTGAGCTTTGCTGGAAACTAGAAATATGGGATTGATATATCTGCGGAATTTCCGGGGTGGGAGAAAGAACTCTTGTCTGTTGGAGGTAGGTGTGAGTGTTTCGACTGGCCACCTTGATTAGCAGTAATTTTATTGATTAGCCCTTAGGCCATATCACAATAAGGAACAGAACAACAAGGCCTGACCTGACAAGACCTGATCACACTCCACGTAGTAAGTTAAAATAAGACACTTATAACAATACAGTAAATAGATATGATAAGACATGATAAAACTGATAAACTGATCAAGCTGAGTATATACATCATATTTCATTATCACTCCTACAATTTACCCCAATCAGCCCTACATATGTGGTTCTCAGAAGTATTGTTTTGCTTAAGTACAGAGCTGTTTTATATGTTATTTTTTGGGTCTTGGCCACACATAAAATATGTTGTTCTGATGTGAGATTCCTAATACATTGTCCATTTGATATATGGACCAAGGTGGAAGTCTCTCACCTTTTGATACAATTTGAAATCAAATAATTTGTGTGCTATATCCTCAATTTCATGTGCCCTGCAGATACCTTGATTAGCATTTTAATGTCCTAGCAGTTTCAGGATGTGGCTTTTTACTGCCTGGGGGAATCCTTTGTTGAGCAAACAAGAGTTCTTTTTCCCACCCTGGACATTCCACAGATATATAAACCCCATTTTTCTACTTTCCAAGAGATCTCATAATGTTTAAGGGTGCCTGCCATAGATGCAGGCGAAATGTCAGGAGAGAATGCTGCTCAAACATAGCCAGGCAGCCTGGAAAACTCACAACAACGCAGTGATTCCAGCCATGAAAGCCTTTGATGATAGAAAAATCATAGTGTTCCATATTGTAATCTTCCCAAAGGAAAACCTTTTTGTTTAGATTTTCTGTTTCCTCCCCTCGTCCCCTTTGGCTCGACGCATTGGCCTTCAAGTTTTGCTCTGCGTTGTCCTCTTTGAAATCCCTCGGTCTTTGCTAGAGCTTTCTGGAATCCAACAAACTCACACCGGGGATGAATTTAGCCTCGGCAATCCTTTCCTCTTAGTGCCAGTGGTTTCCATTTGGATACCCTCAGAGATGCTCTTCCAGGTATTACCGAGGCAGCTGTTTCCTTTCTCACTGTAACTGTTTACCAGCCTCCAAGACAAAAGGGCTGATGACTCCAGTTTCCCTAAGCGATAGGAGCTTCCCCTGCAAATCCTTCCCGGCTTTAGAAGATGCTCAGGAGCGGTGATACCTTTTTCTCTGCCTCGGTTTCTCTGAGTCGAGTGGGCTTTGCAATAATACACAGGGAGCATCAAAGGAAAATCAAACTCATTTGTCAGTTGCTCGCTACCCGGAGAGAAAGGAGCCTCGCACCTTCTTTGCTGCACAATGCAAGGCGAGGATCGGCCTGCCAAAATCGGCACCGTTGAGTAGTCTTGGCACAGTGGAAACTGTGGAAAAATTCAGCCTGACGTTAAGAAGACACAATTAAGATTGAATTTATAAGTAATCATCTCCCACAACTACTCAGACCATTTTTCTCATTCTGAGACCTGCAAGGTGTGCAATATGTCCATCAGAGAAGAGGAGGCATCTTACACAAATCAGTAGTGTGCGTGTGTGTGCCATAAGTAAAGGTAAACTTTTCCCCTGATTGAAAACCTTTACTGACTCTGGGGGTTGGTGCTCATCTCCCTTTCTAAGCCAAAGAGCCAACGTTGTCCATAAACACCTCCTAGGACATGTAGTGTCGTCGTCATCATCATCATCATCGCCTAGACACCTCCTAGGACATGTAGCATTGTCGTCGTCATCATCATCATCGCCTAGACACCTCCTAGGACATGTAGCATCGTCGTCATCATCATCATCGCCTAGACACCTCCTAGGACATGTAGCATCGTCGTCATCATCATCATCGCCTAGACACCTCCTAGGACATGTAGCATTGTCGTCGTCATCATCATCATCGCCTAGACACCTCCTAGGACATGTAGCATCGTCGTCATCATCATCGCCTAGACACCTCCTAGGACATGTAGCGTCGTCGTCATCATCATCATCATCGCCTGGACACCTCCTAAGACATGTAGCGTCAGCGTCGTCATCGTCATCATCATCACCTAGACACCTCCTAGGACATGTAGCGTCGTCGTCGTCATCGTCATCATCATCACCTAGACACGTCCTAGGCATGTAGCGTCGTCGTCATCATCATCATCGCCTAGACACCTCCTAAGACATGTAGCGTCGTCATCATCATCACCTAGACACCTCCTAGGACATGTAGCGTCGTCGTCGTCATCATCATCATCGCCTAGACACCTCCTAAGACATGTAGCGTCGTCGTCGTCGTCATCATCATCATCATCACCATTACTGTAATTCCTGATTTCTTCCCAGCCTGGGACTCAAAGCAGCTTTGAACAATTAAAAAAGGCATTGTTACAAACCAACAGGATACAAAAGTTCAAACATGATGAAGCAATGCAAAATTAAACCAGAGGCTGGAAAACCATCTGTCAGGGGTGATTCGAATGCAATATTCCTGCTTCTTGGCAGAAGGGGGTTGGACTGGATGGCCCATGAGGTCTCTTCCAACTCTTTGATTCTAGGATTCTATGATTCTACTAGCACAACTCCCATAATTTCATAGCCGAACCATGGCCATGTATAAGTATGTGAGAGGAAGTCATAGGGAGGAGGGAGCAAGCTTCCTTTCTGCTTCCCTTGAGACTAGGATGCAATGGAACAATGGCTTCAAACTACAAGAAAGGAGATTCCATCTGAACATGAGGAAGAACTTCCTGACTGTGAGAGCTGTTCAGCAGTGGAACTCTCTGCCCCGGAGTGTGGTGGAGGCTCCTTCTTTGGAGGCTTTGAAACAGAGGCTGGATGGCCTTCTGTTGGGAATGCTTTTAATGCAATTTTCCTGCTTCTTGGCAGAATGGGGTTGGACTGGATGGTCCATAAGGTCTCTTCCAGCTCTATGATTCTATGGCAATAAAAATTGTGTTAAACTGCATTAATTCCACTGCACCATTCGAAATATCATTCCAAACATGAATAGAAGGTGCTGGTGCTATTTGGATAAGAATGGCTTCAAAACAAGGAGGAAAATCCATCTGGGCAATGGAAAAAGAAATGCTGACATTGCCTAGTAGAATTAGGACTGAAAGCTCAAGCAAATGAAGCAGACTTCAATGAGTACCTGTGATATCATGAATGTCCTTCCTCTCCATACTCTGAGCAATTTCCCAGCCATTGTTTGATGATTTTCCTTCTTAACAAAATAGATTACGGTCCAATGAGTAGATGAATAATTGAATGAATTTTAATTTAGGCCTGGGGCTTTTCCTTTGGTTGGCCCTGGATTACAGATTATTCCTCTCGGAGCTGTGATCCGTTGCCTCTCATGCCGCTTTTAGAGGGAAAAAAAGGTGTGATACGCATCTTTCCTAAATTAAACCATTTTTGATGTCTATTTGTGATTGATACTTTAGTGCTTGATCTGTTTTTTTAAGTGATCACTGGAATGGCTTTGAGGACTGATTTCTATTTGGAGATGTTATTAAAAGCCCTGAGGGCCGTTCCACCAGTGAACTAGAAAGGCGTGATATGCATGTTATTACAAATTATTAATAACATCATGTAACAGGATTTTTGTTCCTGGGTTAGAAAGGCCATTTCCTAATTGGTTCTATCATAAAACCATGGAAAAAGTTGATCAAACTCCAAAAACTTTGTTTTTGCGAGGGGGACATCCTGCTGTTATGTATAACATCTCAGTAACTTTAAAGAATAGGATATTTTTATTGCAATTTTCCAGTATGAGGAAGGGTATCAGAACCCTTTCCATGGTTTCTTCCTTTCTGTTGAAATTGTCCACATGCTTGTGGCTTTCAATGGCTTCTCTGTGTAGTCTGACATGGTGGTTGTTAAATTGGTCCAGCATTTCTGTGTTATAACAGTAAAATTATAACAGTAAATAAAGAACAAAACTCAAACACAGGGGAACTCCAGAGAAGAAATAATCAGGGCCAGCAAATTACCTCCAAGCAAAGAATTCCCCCCAGTCAGTAACAAGGCACACCTAAAAACTATTAGACCATCAAATGCTAATCAAGGTGGCCAATTGAAACATTCACACTTAGCTCCAACAGACAAGAGTTCTTTCTCTCACTCTGGACTTTCCACAGATATATAAACCCAATTTTTCTAGTTTCTAACAGACCGCACAACCTCTGAGGATGCCTGCCATAGATGCAGGTGAAACGTCAGGAGAGAATGCTTCTGGGACATGGCCAGACAGTCTGAAAAACCTACAACCATTATAGACCCCCAAAATAGGCCCCAATTGAAGGCCCGGTCACCGGAGGCAAACAGACGAATGCCCAGTCTCAGGTTTATTTCATCATGAAATAATGCCCGTTGGACTTCAACTAGTCCAATGGGCAGCAGCCAGATTACTCATCGGAGTGCCATACAGGGAGCATACCACCCCTCTGCTGCGTCAGCTTCACTGGCTGCCGGTCCACCTCCGAGCACAATTCAAAGTGCTGGTCTTGGCCTATAAAACCCTATACGGCTCTGGCCCAGCTTACTTATCCGAACGTATCTCTCTCTACGTTCCGCCTCGTAATTTAAGTTCTACTGGGGAGGCCCTGCTCTCGGTCCCACCAGCGTCTCAAACGCATCTGGTGGGAATGAGGGACAGGGCCTTCTCGGTGGTGACCCCTCGCTTATGGAATTTGCTCCCCAGTGAGATTAGATCGCCGTCCTCCCTCCTTACTTTTAAGAAAAAACTAAAGATGTGGTTTTGGAGCCAGGCCTTTTGCTAGTGGGTACAACAGCACTTTAGGCACTGAACTCGGACAATAGGATTGTTTGAAAATTGGAAATGGCGTTATGACCTGTGATTATGTGATTCGTTCTATGTGGTTATGTAATTTTAATTAATATCACTGTTTAATTGTTATGTAATTGATTTTATATTGCTGTTTTATATTGTTGTTTTGATACTGTTGGCATTGAATTGTTGCCTGTGTTAGGCGCCCTGATAGAAATGGTCTAAATAAATAAATAAATAAATGATCATGAAGAGACGGCCAGCCATACCAAACATGCAGGTCTTGGTACTTTCAAGAGGCTGCCGCATCCAGCGCCTCTCAAACTCACATTATATAAAGACTCACAATTGGATAACCTTGCAGAAAAGGCTATCCAATTACAACCTGCCACTTAGGCTTAATTCCTTATTTAGCACATTGGCTAACTTCTCTAATTTCTTATTTGGCACATTGGCTAACAGACTTTGTGTAAATCACATGATCTCTTGACAATGGAAAGTACAAGACCCAAATAGCTCTTTCCCCCCCATATGTGGCAATAGACACTTTGTCAGCTTTTTAGCCTTCTGCCTGAACTGTCTTCTGAAACTTGTTTATTTATTTATTTATTTCGGTTACTTCTACCCCGCCCTTCTCACCCTGGAGGGGACTCAGGGCGGCTTACAAAGGCACAATTCGATGCCGGCATCACATAACAGTAGTATAAAACAACATAGCAGCAATTAACAGTTAGCAACAGTTTCTGCATTACAACAATAAAACCAATAAAACCAATAAAAACCACTTACACTTAATTAATGGTCAGCGTTCGCCATCTCATAGTCCAATTTCCGATTCCACTTTGTCAGTCCTAGTCGTCTGATTGTCCTTATCTAGTTGTCAGATTGCCCAAAGGCCTGGTCCCACAACCACGTCTTTAATTTCCTCCTGAAGGAGAGGAGGGATGTTGATGACCTAATTTCCCCCGGGATTGAGTTCCGCAGGTGAGGGGCCACCACTGAGAAGGCCCTGCTCCTCATCCCCACCAATCTCACTCGTGATAGCGGTGGGGTCGAGAGCAGGGCCTCCCCAGATGATCTCAAACTCCGGGGTGGGACGTAGAGGGAACATTGCACATGTTTCTTAGGTACTAACCACAAATGTTCCAGACAAGACGGACCCTTAGTGGAAGCTCATTTCTAAATACAGAGGGGGAACATTTTTAACTTTGATTTCTCTGTGCCCTATCACAACAACCATAGAATCATAGAATCATAGAATCGAAGAGTTGGAAGAGACCTCATGGGCCATCCAGTCCAACCCCATTCTGCCAAGAAGCAGGAATATTGCATTCAAAGCACCCCTGACAGATGGCCATCCAGCCTCTGCTTAAAAGCTTCCAAAGAAGGAGCCTCCACCACACTCCAGGGCAGAGAGTTCCACTGCTGAACGGCTCTCACAGTCAGGAAGTTCTTCCTAATGTTCAGATGGAATCTCCTCTCTTGTAGTTTGAAGCCATTGTTCCGCGTCCTACTCTCCAAGGAAGCAGAAAACAGGCTTGCTCCCTCCTCCCTGTGGCTTCCTCTCACATATTTATACACGGCTATCATATCTCCTCTCAGCCTTCTCTTCTTCAGGCTAAACATGCCCAGTTCCCTAAGCTGCTCCTCATAGGGCTTGTTCTCCAGACCCTTGATCATTTTAGTCGCCCTCCTCTGGACACATTCCAGCTTGTCAACATCTCTCTTGAATTGTGGTGCTCAGAATTGGACACAATATTCCAGATGTGGTCTAACCAAAGCAGAATAGAGGGGTAGCATTACTTCCTTAGATCTAGACACTATGATCCTATTGATGCAGGCCAAAATCCCATTGGCTTTTTTTGCCGCCACATCACATTGTTGGCTCATGTTTAACTTGTTGTCCACGAGGACTCCAAGATCTTTTTCACACGTACTGCTCTCAAGCCAGGCGTCCCCCATTCTGTATCTTTGCATTTCATTTTTTCTGCCAAAGTGGAGTATCTTACATTTGTCACTGTTGAACTTCATTTTGTTAGTTTTGGCCCAACAACAACTACAACAATAAAACCAATAAAAACCACTTACACCTAATTAACGGTCAGCGTTCGCCATCTCATAGTCCAGTTTCTGATTCCACTTTGTCAGTCCTGTCAGTCCTAGTCATCTGATTGTCCTTATCTAGTTGTCAGATTGCCCAAAGGCCTGGTCCCACAACCACGTCTTTAATTTCCTCCTGAAGGAGAGGAGGGATGTTGATGACCTAATTTCCCCCGGGAGTGAGTTCCACAGGTGAGGGACCACCACTAAGAAGGCCCTGCTCCTCGTCCCCACCAATCTCACTTGTGATAGCGGTGGGGTCGAGAGCAGGGCCTCCCCAGATGATCTCAAACTCCGGGGTGGGACGTAGAGGGAACATTGCACATGTTTCTTAGGTACTAAACACAAATGTTCCAGACAAGACGGACCCTTAGCGGAAGCTCATTTCTAAATACAAAGGGGGAACATTTTTAACTTTGATTTCTCTGTGCCCTATCACAACAACCCATAGCAGATTACTTTATATCAGCTCAGTCCAATGCTCCGCCTATCTCCTTCCACTCTGCAGCCAATGGGATTTTGGCCTGCATCAAGAGGAGCCTAGTGTCTAGATCTAAGGAAGTAATGCTACCCCTCTATTCTGCTTTGGTTAGACCACTTTACCTGGAATATTGTGTCCAATTCTGGGCACCACAATTCAAGAGAGATATTGACAAGCTAGAATGTGTCCAGAGGAGGGCGACTAAAATGAAAAAGGGTCTGGAGAACAAGCCCTATGAGGAGCGGCTTAGGGAACTGGGCATGTTTAGCCTGAAGAAGAGAAGGCTGAGAGGAGATATGATAGCCATGTATAAATATGTGAGAGGAAGCCACAGGGAGGAGGGAGCAAGCTTGTTTTCTGCTTCCTTGGGGACTAGGACGCGGAACAATGGCTTCAAACTACAAGAGAGGAGATTCCATCTGAACATTAGGAAGAACTTCCTGACTGTGAGAGCCGTTGAGCAGTGGAACTCTCTGCCCCGGAGTGTGGTGGAGGCTCCTTCTTTGGAAGCTTTTAAACAGAGGCTGGATGGCCATCTGTCAGGGGTGATTTGAATGCAATATTCCTGCTTCTTGGCAGAATGGGGTTGGACTGGATGGCCCATGAGGTCTCTTCCAACTCTTTGATTCTATGATTCTATGATTCTATGATTTCTTTGCCTTCCAGCTGTTTTGGACACTCCCATCCATAACCCAACTCATTGGCCATGCTGTTTGGGGTCTGCACTCTTGAGGGCAGAAGGGAATTTGGACACTGGATGTTAGTATGAAAATTAAACTTTCAGGAGTATATGGTGCAATCAATCCAACTTTCGTTCCACTCAAAGAAGAAGCAAACTCTTCAACTTAAACCCAGAGAATGCTGGGTAAACTTCTGTGTTTTAAGTGTCCTTAAAATATGTATGCCTCTTGTTTAAAGAAGGCTACTGAAAAAAAAACCCATGCACTTATATGAGTGCAGCTGGAAAGCGGGTGAATTTGGTAGCCGGCCAACACAAAGGAAGTGAGGATTTCAAGCATAATGGGCGATTTGGAAGAAGAGACTAAGATTTGAGTTGGAGGAGGATTTCAGATGGTGTTTTAAGAGGCATTCATAAAGGAGACGCAGATAGGCAATCAGAAAGAAAGCAACAGGAAATGAGGATTTAAATGTTAAATATTTCAAGCACAATCTCTTTGAGCAGCATTGTGTAATGAATAACAGAATAAAATGAAGTGAAGGGAACAGTGGCCTCCAGATATTTATTTTATAAAAAAGACTCCATGGAATATGCTTAAAAAGAGAGCAATACTAATATATTTAATTGTTCATCTAGCATTCATAACTAGAACTTCAAAATATATATTCATTTGATGCGGGGATGGAGTTGCAGCTGTTGGGGGATTAGGGGTCAAAGGAAGACCTGCTGCTCGGTGGTGGAGGACATTCTTTGCATACAGAAGGCCCCTGGTTTAGGTTTTTCCAGACAGACAAAGTTACAAAAGACTTTTGCCACTATCAGTCCATGTAATATGCCTCTAAAAGTCACACTTCATATTGCATCTAGCATATTTGTTTTACAGAAATGCTGCCCCTAGTGGCAAAAGGCACCTGTTTGTCTTAGCATGTGATGTTCCTCACTTACATATTCCCACTTGCTTCTGTTTGTGACTGGTCATTGGAAGGTAAGCATGGGCTTAGCTTGTGAGTCTAGATCAGGGGTTCCCAATCTTTTTTTGACCAGGGACCACTTGACCAGAGACCATTTTGTCTAGGGACCACTTGACCAGGGGCCACTTTGACCAGGGACCACTTGACCAGGGGCCACTTTGATCAGGGACCACTTGACCAGGGGCCACTTTCACCAGGGACCACTTGACCAGAGACCAATTTGACCAGGGACCACTTGACCAGGGCCACTTTGATCAGGGACCACTTGACCAGGGACCACTCTAACCAGGGACTACTTTAACCAGGACCACTTGACCAGAGACCACTTTGACCAGGGACCACTTGACCAGGGACTACTTTGACCAGGGACCACTTTGACCAGGGGCCACTTTGACTAGGGACCACTTTGACCAGTGACTACTTTGACCAGGGACCACTTTGACCAGGGACCACTTGACCAGGAGTCACTTTAACCAGGGACCACTTGACTAGAGACAACTTTGACCAGAGACCACTTTGACCAGGAACCACTTTGACCAGGGACCACTTGACCAGAGACCACTTTGACTAGGGACCACTTAACCAGGGGCTACTTTGACCAGAGACCATTTGACCAGGGACCACTTGACCGGGGACCACTTTGACCAGGGACCACTTTGACCAGGGACCACTTGACCAGAGACCAATTTGACCAGGGACCACTTGACCAGGGGCCACTTTGATCAGGGACCACTTGACCAGGGACCACTCTAACCAGGGACTACTTTAACCAGGACCACTTGACCAGAGACCACTTTGACCAGGGACCACTTGACCAGGGACTACTTTGACCAGGGACCACTTTGACCAGGGACCACTTTGACCAGGGGCCACTTTGACTAGGGACCACTTTGACCAGTGACTACTTTGACCAGGGACCACTTTGACCAGGGACCACTTGACCAGGAGCCACTTTAACCAGGGACCACTTGACTAGAGACAACTTTGACCAGAGACCACTTTGACCAGGAACCACTTTGACCAGGGACCACTTGACCAGAGACCACTTTGACTAGGGACCACTTAACCAGGGGCTACTTTGACCAGAGACCATTTGACCAGGGACCACTTGACCGGGGACCACTTTGACCAGGGACCACTTTGACCAGGGACCACTTGACCAGAGACCAATTTGACCAGGGACCACTTGACCAGGGGCCACTTTGATCAGGGACCACTTGACCAGGGACCACTCTAACCAGGGACTACTTTAACCAGGACCACTTGACCAGAGACCACTTTGACCAGGGACCACTTGACCAGGGACTACTTTGACCAGGGACCACTTTTACCAGGGACCACTTTGACCAGGGGCCACTTTGACTAGGGACCACTTTGACCAGTGATTACTTTGACCAGGGACCACTTTGACCAGGGACCACTTGACCAGGAGCCACTTTAACCAGGGACCACTTGACTAGAGACAACTTTGACCAGAGACCACATTGACCAGGAACCACTTTGACCAGGGACCACTTGACCAGAGACCACTTTGACTAGGGACCACTTAACCAGGGGCTACTTTGACCAGAGACCATTTGACCAGGGACCACTTGACCGGGGACCACTTTGACCAGGGACCACTTTGACCAGGAACCACTTTGACTAGGGACCACTTGACCAGGGGCCACTTTGTCCAGGGACCACTTGACCAGGGACCACTTGACCGGGGACCACTTTGACCAGGGACCACTTTGGCCAGGGACCACTTTGGCCAGGGACCACTTTGACCAGGGACCACTTTGACCAGAGACCACTTGACCAGGGACCACTTGACCGGGGACCACTTTGACCAGAGACCACTTTGACCGTGGACCACTTTGACCAGGGGCCACTTTGGCCAGGGACCACTTGACCAGGGACCACTATTTTGTAACCAAAAGGGTTACAAATCAATTTTATTATTTTGAGCCCCCGGTGGCGCAGTGGTTCAAATCCGGTTGCAGGTTCAAATCCAGGGAGAGGCGGATGAGCTCCCTCTATCAGCTCCAGCTCCTCATGTGGGGACATGAGAGAAGCTTCCCACAAGGATGATAAAAACATCAAATCATCCAGGTGTCCCCTGGGCAGCGTCCTTGCAGACGGCCAATTCTCTCACACCAGAAGCGACTTGCAGTTTCTCAAGTCACTCCAGACACGATTTAAAAAAATTATTTCGATTGGATCCTTTTCCTTCGTCTTGTATTCTACGAAACTCTCTTTGAAGCTGTCACTGGGTGCTGGTCAGTTAACTCCATTCAAGGATAGCATTTGATTAATTATGCTAGTAGTATCTGCAATACAGTATTCCCTCACTTATTGCGGGTTATCCATTCCGGATTTTTACACGATAAGTGAAAATCCGTGAAATAAGGGCACTCTGCCCACTTGGCAACGGCCTTGTCCTCTTCTCCGTGTCTGCTGCTCACCGCTTCGTAGGCCCCTTGGCACCATTGATGGCACCGCCAGGCTGGGCTGAGGCCTGGTCTGAGGCTTCAAAGTGAATTTTGTAAAATACGTGATGAAGGGAAGGGATCCAGTCAAAATAATCTGCATGGATTTTGAGAACATCTGATAGCATTTTCAGACATTGCAAGAAGCCGGTTCTGTCTACGGTTCAGTGTGATTTTCTCCTCCTTTGGCTGTGAGGTCCTTTTCACAAGGGATCATCCCACTTTGAAGATTTAATAACTGCCAGGGAGCAGGGAAGTATAATCAGTAGGATATATCAGATAATATTGAATCAGAATCAAATAAGTATCTGCCAAAATAAGGGCAGGATTTGCGAGCTGTAGCATCTCTCAGCAAACCAGACAGTGAGAATTCAATGCGTGCTTTCATCATCTCTATTGAAATGGTAAGGTCTCTAGAAAATTAATGTCATTTTGCAAAGGATTGGAGGATGTGGGGCGGAGGGAGGAAAGAATGCCCAAACCTGAAGCAGATCCCTCGAATCACTGGTATGGGATTCGCCAGTATGTTCCCACACTCCAGGGTCCTCTCCTCTCTGAGAACTGGAATGTAAGAGGAGAATGTTGTTTACTCCATCCTCATAAAAATGGGGCCAGTGAAATATTTAAAGCAATTTCGTTTTGCTGGAGTTCTTCGGTGGCAAATTGTCTCCCATAACTTTAATTAAACTCTTCAAAGGTTTTAGATAATGCTTTTGTTTTTTCCCTTCTGAAAAGACCCTGCTTGGGCTGAATTGCCTCCTCTTCCCAAATCCCTCACCACAATGTCCCTTTCTACCTTCTTTTTACCCACACAAAAACACTTAGTCCTAATAGAGATATCTCAGTAAACAGAAAATAAATCCTCCGAGCTTTGAAAGGCTGTTCTGTTTCCTCCTCCCTCAACCATAAAAAGGGGGATTGATGTCACTTTGGAGATGGTTTTCAAAGCTCTTCCTTTCGAGAACAATGTTTCTTAGCAGTGGTTATGAGCAAATCCACCCACCCTCCTCCCAAAATATATCAGCCAATTCCATTAAAACAACTTTGGATAATTATATGTGTGTGTGTGTGCTTGTGTATATATTTTCCTGTCATACTGTTTTATTACGGACGTCCCTGGATATTCTTTATTTCTTTTATTTTAATTTGAAAGCAGAAATGCTAATGCTTTCCAGTAAAAAGACAAAACCTGGCATACTCTTCAATACCTACAAGATCATAACTTTTTGGAAATTCGTTTGCAACCATTATTGACCAAATATGACCCCCAAGATCTGCCTTGCAAGCCAGATGGCACCCCAGATTGAGACAACAGCACTCTCCTTGTTGGGAATGGCGTTGGGAGACATATGGCTCCAAGTGACCAAGAAAGAACTTCAGTGATCCCAGTGTCCCAATCTGCAGTGCTTCAGAAATATTTCAGTTGTATGAAGTAGATTTTGGGGGCTGGTATCAGCAAAAGTAGGTATGATGATGGAGCTCCCTAGTCATGGCTACATTCTTACCACACAGGACTCTTCTAAACCAGGTGGTTTAACCTTGTGTCCATCTCTTCTGGCGGTCACAGTCTAGATGGACTTGGGAACACATCCACTCTACTGGGCCATCATGTTCCCTGTGATGCCATTGTCCTTTGTAGATAGCCATAGAGGTCATTCCAAGCTCATTGCTATCATGGGCCTCTTTGTCAACACCAGAACAGGTTGTTCAGCACTGTGTCCATCTCTTCTGGAGGCCATGGTTTAGATGGTCTTGGGACCACATCCACTCTACTGGGCTATCATGTTCTCTGTGTTGCTGCTGTCCTTTGCAGCTAGCCATAGAGGTCCATCAAAGCTCATTGCTATCCTGGGCCTCTTTGTCAACACCAGAACAGGTTGCTCAGCACTGTGTCCATCTCCTCTGGAAGCTATGGTTTAGATGGTCTTGGGACCACATTCACTCTACTAGGCCATCACCTTCTCTGTGTTGCCATTGTCATTTGTAGCTGATCATAGAGCTCCATCTAAGCTCCTTGCCATCATGGGCCACTTTGTCAATGTCAGATCAGGTTGTTTATCCTGTGTTCAGCTCATAGAATCCTAGAGTTGGAAGAGACCTCATGGGCCATCCAGTCCAACCCCATTCTGCTAAGAAGCAGGAAAATCACATTCTAGGCACCCTGACAGATGGCCATCTAGCCTCTGGAGACCATTGTCTAGATGGTCTTGGGACCACATCCACTCCACTGGGACTTCATGTTCTTTGTGTTGCCATTGTCATTTGAAGCTGTCCATAGAGCTCCATCCAAGCTCCTTGCCATTATGGGCCTCTTTGTCAATGTCAGAACAAGTTATTTAGCCCTATGTCCATCTCCTTGGGACCTCATTACTCCACTGGGACATCATGTTCTTTGTGTTGCCATTGCCATTTGAAGCTAGCCATAGAGTTTCATCCAAGCTCCTTAGCATCATGAGCCGCTTTGTCAATGTCAGAACCAGGCTCCCACATGACCAGTAGGTAGGTCAATTTCTACTTCTTGTAGGTTGCCTAGGTGCCTCATTCTGGCATGATAGAGCACCATGATGGTCAGGAGTTTGCACAGAGCTCCATGACTGTAAGATCCATACAGGGAACACGTGGACAGAAGACTGGGCTGAATCAGACCTCATCTCACTGTCTAAACCGCCTAGAGCCCTCTAGCACATTGCAGTGTTTCCAGAAAATCCAGGAGTAGCTTCTAACGTGTCCAAAAGAAGGCTAAAGTTGGTTTGACAAAATCTGTAGTACGTACAGGACCTTTCATGCATGCCTTTGTCTGTGTGCAAAACTATATTCTCCCTTCTGAGCCTGACCTGGCTTTGCAGTCTTTGAGGGTGGGTCTTCTCTCAGTCCTCAGAAGAAATGAAGGGATGCATCCTGAGATGTTCTAAATGGTTCTTTTATATCCTTAAGTATTCTTAAAGCCTTTTTATAATGTAAATAGAGAGTACCGTATTACATAAAATCATGATTTCATTGGTGTGTTGTCCATTTATTTATTTATTTATTTATCTATTTATTTATTTATTTACTATACTTGTATACCGCTGTTTCTCAGCCTAGCCGGCGACTCAACGCGGTTTACAACAAAATACAACAGTCAACAGTCATAGAATCATAGAATCATAGAATCAAAGAGTTGGAAGAGACCTCATGGGCCATCCAGTCCAACCCCCTGCCAAGAAGCAGGAATATTGCATTCAAATCACCCCTGACAAATGGCCATCCAGCCTCTGCTTAAAAGCTTCCAAAGAAGGAGCCTCCACCACACTCCCTCCGGAGTAGAGAGTTCCACTGCTGAACGGCTCTCACAGTCAGGAAGTTCTTCCTAATGTTCAGATGGAATCTCCTCTCTTGTAGTTTGAAGCCATTGTTCCGCGACCTAGTCTCCAAGGAAGCAGAAAACAAGCTTGCTCCCTCCTCCCTGTGGCTTCCTCTCACATATTTATACATGGCTATCATATCTCCTCTCAGCCTTCTCTTCTTCAGGCTAAACATGCCCAGTTCCCTAAGCCGCTCCTCATAGGGCTTGTTCTCCAGAACCTTGATCATTTTAGTCGCCCTCCTCTGGACACATTCCAGCTTGTCAATATCTCTCTTGAATTGTGGTGCCCAGAATTGGACACAATATTCCAGATGCGGTCTAACCAAAGCAGAATAGAGGGATAGCATTACTTCCTTAGATCTAGACACTATGCTCCTATTGATGCAGGCCAAAATCCCATTGGCTTTTTTTGCCGCCACATCACATTGTTATGTGGCCGCCACATCACAGTATACAATTTAAAACCATAAAAGCATAATACACAATATTGGCACATCAATAACAATCCAATGCATCTCCTGACTAAAATTGTGATCCAGTTTCGTCGTCCATATTACCAATCCTTAATCATCACATTCATTGCACCGAATTAACCAAATGCCTGTTTGAACATCCAGGTTTTTAATCTTCTTCGGAACACCATCAGCGAGGGGGCTGATCTTACCTCCATGGGAAGGGCGTTCCATAGCCGAGGGGCCACCACAGAAAAGGCCCTGTCTCTCGTCCCCGCCAGCCGCACCTGTGAAGCAGGCGGGATAGAGAGCAGGGCCTCCCCAGAAGATCTTAGGGTCCTGGTGGGCTGATAGGCAGAGATACGTTCGGATAGGTAGGTCGGGCCAGAACCGTTTAGGGCTTTAAAGGGCAGCGCCAGCACTTTGAATTGAGCCGGGTAGCAAATTGGCAGCCAGTGGAGCTGGTGCAGCAGAGGAGTTGTATCCTGTTAGTATCATGGCTGCTGAACGTTGGACTAATTGGAGCTTCTGAGCCGTCTTCAAAGGCAACCCCACGTAGAGAGCGTTGCAGTAGTCTAGGCAGGATGTAACCAGAGCGTGGACTACCGTGGCCAAGTCAGACTTCCCAAAGTATGGGCGCAGTTGGCGCACGAGTTTTAACTGTGCGAATGCTCTCCTGGTCACCGCCGAAACCTTGGGTTCCAGGCTCAGCGATGAGTCCAGGATCACACCCAAACTGCGAACCTGTGTCTTCAGGGGGAGTGCGACCCCATCCAACACAGGCTGTAACCCTGTGCCCTGTTCGGCCTTGTCCATGGTCTGTATGGACCTGCCAAGACTTCAAACTAAAAAACTGGAACTCTGAGACTATTTTTGGGACATCTGAAAACATGTGAGGAAAGACAGAGGACATACATATACACATGCACACTTTTTCTACAGGACTGAACAAGGTTCTTGACCTCCTCCTACTCCTGTGAAATCTTTTGGAACTTTCTGACAGTCTATCTATTTAGCCACATAGGCATCCATATTTCCTTCAATGTTATCTTCCGTTTTTTTCCCCTTCTACTTGCAGGTTATGAATGTAACTTTAATGTTGTTCTGAGTTACTCTGGATCAAAGTTGGGAGAAAAAAATATTTGTTTTTTTGTTTTGTTTTGTCATTATTTTAGTCATTCTAAGGCAGTAGTTCTCAACCTTCCTAATGCCGCGACCCCTCATTACAATTCCTCATGTTGTGGTGACCCCCAACCATACTTCATAACTGTGATTTTGCTACTGTTGTGAATCATAATGGAAATATCTGATATGCAGGATGTATTTTCATTCACTGGATTTGTCACAAATACCCGATACGCCAAAATTAGAATACTGGTGGGGTTGGGGGGATGTTGATGAGGTCATTTGGGAGTTGTAATTACTGGGATTTATAGTTAACCTACAATCAAAGAGCATTCTGAACACCACCAATGATGGAATTGAATCAAACTTGGCACACAGAACTCCCATGAACAACAGAAAATACTGGAAGAATATGTTGGGCATTGACCTTGAGTTTGGGAGTTGTAGTTCACCTACATCCAGCGAGCACTGTGGGCTCAAACAATGATGGATCTGGACCAAACTTGGCACAGATACTCAATATGTCCAAATTTGGACACTGATGGAGTTGAGGAAAATAGACTTTGACATTTGGGATTTATAGTTGCTAGGATTTATAGTTCACCTACAATCAAAAAGGATACTGAACTCCACCAGAAATGGAATTGAATTAAACTTGGTACACAGAACTCCCATGACAAACAGAAAATACTGGAAGGGTTTGGTGGGCATTGTCCTTGAGTTTTGGAGTTGTACTTCACCTACATCCAGAGAGCACTATGGACTCAAACAATGATGGATCTGGACAAAACTTGGCACAGATACTCAATATGCCCAAATGTGAACACTGATGGAGTTGGGGAAAATAGACTTTGACATTTGGGATTTATAGTTGCTAGGATTTATAGTTCACCTACAATCAAAGAGGATACTGAACTCCACCAGAAATGGAATTGAATTAAACTTGGTACACAGAACTCCCATGACAAACAGAAAATACTGGAAGGGTTTCGTGGGCATTGACTTTGAGTTTTGGAGTTGTAGTTCTCCTACATCCAGAGAGCACTATGGACTTGAACAATGATAGATCTGGACCAAACTTGGCACTGATACTCAATACGCCCAAATGTGAACTCTGGTGGAGTCTGTGGAAAATAGACCTTGATATTTGGGAGTTGTAGTTGCTGGGATTTATAGTTCACCTACAATCAAAGAGCATTCTGAACCCCACCGACGAGAGAATTGGGCCAAACTTCTCACACAGAACCCCCATGACCAGCAGAAAATACTGTGTTTTCTGATGGTCTTTGGCTACCCCTCTGACATCCCCTCACAACAACCCCCCCCCCCCCCCAGAGATCTTGACCCCCAGGTTGAGAAACACTGTTCTATGGAGTCAATTTAGGACACTGAAATTTAATCCCCGGGATGCTCCTTATTTGGCAGTCCATATATGTCAATTGCAAAGTCTCAGTTATTTTTATGTCTTTCTGCTGTTTGTTTCCCTCCGTCTCCTATCACAACGTATTGACAAGAGACGACTTTTTAGCTGGTTGAGACAGCTCCATAATTACAGTCCTGGCGTTGTCATGTTTTGAGCTAAAAGGAAAGTCAAAGGCAGTTTCTTTTGCAGACATTGTGGCAAAATCTGTGATTGGAATCATATGCAGCTAACTTGACCAAAAATATGTAGACTTCGCGAGGATGTATTAGGAGAGATCAGTCAAATGTTGTACCAAAAAGGGGTACTATTATTCTATATCCAAAAGGGGTGTGTGTGTGTGTGTGTTCCATTTTCCAGGAGCATAGTTTGCATTACCGTTTAGTTGCATAGGATAGTGTTCTTTTATTTATTTATTTATTTATTTATATTTATTTATATGCTTGTATACCGCTAATATCTCAGCCTAAGTCGGCGACTCATTGCGGTTTACAACATTTAAAAAACAGTATTCAAATTAAAAGCATAAAACAACATATACAATACAAATTATTGGGCCACCAATAAAAATCCTACGCATCTCGTAACTGAAATCGCAATCCAAAATTCGTCGTCCGTGATTACCAATCCTTTAGTCATCAAAATTCATTGCAACGGATTAACCGAATGCTTGTTTAAACATCCATGTCTTCAATCTCTTCCGAAACATCATCAGCGAAGAAGCTGATCGTACCTCTATGGGGAGGGTGTTCCAAAACCGAGGGGCTACCACAGAAAAGGCCCTGTCTCTCGTTCCCGCCAGCCGCACTTGTGAAGCCGGCGGGATAGAGAGCAGGGACTCCCCAGAAGATCTTAGGGTCCTGGTGGGCTGATAGGCTGAGATACGTTCGGATAGATAAGTTGGGCCAGAACCGTTTAGGGCTTTAAAGGCCAACGCCAGCACTTTGAATTGAGCCCGGTAGCAGATCGGCAGCCAGTGGAGCTGGTGCAGCAAAGGAGTTGTATGCTCCCTGCGCTCCGCTCCTGTTAGTATCATGGCTGCCGCCCGTTGGACTAATTGGAGCTTCCGGGCTGTCTTCAAAGGCAACCCCACGTAGAGAGCGTTGCAGTAGTCAAGACGGGATGTAACCAGAGCGTGGACTACCGTGGCCAAGTCAGACTTCCCAAGGTACGGTTGCAGGGCTTTTGCATTTCCCCAGGGCTGCTACAGACCCAGCAGCATCCTGGAAGTTCAACAGTATCAGAGTCTGCAAAGCCAGCCTGCAGGCCCTTTTTGCAGCTATTGGTTTAGAAAGCATCTCTTTGGGTATAGAGACCGCCCTTTTTCCAGGGGATGAGATCTCCATTTTGGAATCTCCCCTGCCTCCTTCAGTAGAGAAAGAAAGCTTCAGATGTGCTGTTGGTCAGGCAGGTAGCTCTGAAAAAATCATTGTAAGTACTATTGAGTTATATAAATAGAGAAGCTTATTGAGTTATAGATAGCAATTGAGATATAGAAAAGTTAATTGAGTAACTAAGTCATATAGATAGATAGAATAGCAATTGAGATATGACTGAGTAATATTGGGTCTCATTGAGTTATAGATAGCAACTGAGATATGGAAAAGTTAATTGAGTAACTAAGTCATATAGAAAGAAAGAAAGATAGAGAAGCTTATTGAGTCATAGATAGATATTGAGTTATTGAATATTATTGAGCATTACTTCATCCCCAGAGCTAACCTTGAGCTATAGATAGGGGAAAAACCTGTTTTTCTAACCATAGCAGCTCAGGGTTAGGGTGAAAGGACCCCAGGATATTTTCTACCATTTGGGGAAGAGTTACCTCAGTAACTGAATAAAAAAGAAAGAAAGATCATCTCTATGGTTTCACCAATTGACTGTTTCATTTGTAACTTTGACAAGCTGTGCCAAGTCTGCAAGGACTTTGAGAAATAAATATTCTGTTTTTCCGAACCTGAAGTGGCCTCAGTTGCTGAGAATTTTTGAGCTTTTAAAGAAAGACCCTCGCGGTCCGCCCAGACAAAGAGAGAAGCACATCTTAGTTTTAATTTTATAGGATCTGGGTGTGACTGCACTATATATATATATATATGATATATATATATATATACTATATATATACTATATATATATATATATATATATATATATATATATATATATATGAAAACTTCTCCAGCAAAGGATCACCGCCTTGCCGGGGCGCTGGAGCTTGAGCACCTCAATGATGTCATGAGCGAAACCGTGAAGGGCCACCCAAGACGGGACGGTTGTGGCAGAGAGGTCAGACCAAGCGTGATCCCTGGGGAAGGCAATGGCAAACCACTCCAGTATTCTTGCCAAGAAAACTAAATGGACCAGTACAACCAGAGATATGTCGGTATGCCATTGGAAGATGGGACTCCCAGGTCGGAAGATGGCCAAAATGCTACTGGGGAGGAGCAGAGGATAAGTTCAACTAGCCCCAGATGTGATGACGCAGCTAGCTCAAAGCCGAAAGGAAGGCTAGCGGCCGACGGTACTGGAGGTGAACGACGAATCCGATGCTCTAAAGATCAACACACCGTAGGAACCTGGAATGTAAGATCTATGAGCCAGGGCAAATTGGATGTTGTTATTGGTGAGATGTCAAGACTAAAGATAGACATTCTGGGGCTCAGCGAACTGAAATGGACTGGAATGGGCCACTTCACATCAGATGACCACCAGATCTACTACTGCGGACAAGAGGAACATCGAAGAAATGGAGTGGCCTTCATAATTAATAAGAAATTCGCCAAAGCGGTACTTGGATACAACCCAAAAAATGACAGAATGATCTCAATTCGAGTGCAAGGAAAGCCTTTCAACATTACAGTAATCCAAATATATGCCCCAACCACAGCTGCTGAAGAAGCAGAAGTAGATCAGTTCTATGAGGATCTGCAGGACCTACTGGATAATACACCAAAAAGAGACATTATTTTCATTACAGGAGACTGGAATGCCAAGGTGGGAAGTCAAATGACAACTGGGATCACAGGCAAGCATGGTCTGGGAGAACAAAATGAAGCGGGACGCAGGCTGATAGAATTTTGCCAGGAAAACTCGCTGTGTATAACGAATACTCTCTTCCAACAACCTAAAAGACGGCTTTACACATGGACCTCACCAGACGGTCAACACCGAAATCAGATTGACTACATCCTTTGCAGCCAAAGGTGGCGGACATCCATCCAGTCGGTGAAAACAAGACCTGGGGCTGACTGTAGCTCAGATCACGAACTTCTTATTGCCCAATTTAGAATAAAACTAAAGAGATCAGGGAAAATACACAGACCAGTTAGATATGATCTCACTAACATTCCTAGCGAATATACAGTGGAAGTGAAGAACAGATTTGAAGGACTAGATTTAGTAAACAGAGTCCCAGAAGAACTATGGACAGAAGTCCGCGACATTGTTCAGGAGGCGGCAACAAAGTACGTCCCAAAGAAAAAGAAAACCAAGAAGGCAAAATGGTTGTCTGCTGAGACACTGGAAGTAGCCCAAGAAAGGAGGAAAGCAAAAGGAAACAGTGAAAAGGGGAGATATGCCCAGTTAAATGCGCAATTCCAGAGGTTAGCCAGAAGAGATAAGGAACTATTTTTAAATAAGCAATGCATGGAAGTGGAGGAAGATAACAGAATAGGAAGGACAAGAGACCTCTTCCAGAAAATTAGAAACATTGGAGGTAAATTTCAGGCAAAAATTGGTATGATAAGAAACAAGGATGGCAGGGACCTAACAGAAGCTGAAGAGATCAAGAGAAGGTGGCGAGACTATACAGAAGATCTGTATAGGAAGGATAATAATATTGAGGATAGTTATGACGGTGTGGTGAATGAATTAGAACCAGACATCCTGAGGAGTGAGGTTGAATGGGCCTTAAGAAGCATTGCTAACAACAAGGCAGCAGGAGACGACGGGATCCCAGCTGAACTGTTTAAAATCTTAAAAGATGATGCTGTCAAGGTGATGCATGCCATTTGCCAGCAAATATGGAAAACACAAGAATGGCCATCAGACTGGAAAAAATCAACTTATATCCCCATACCAAAAAAGGGAAATGCGAAAGACTGCTCAAACTTCCGTACAGTGGCCCTTATTTCTCATGCCAGTAAGGTAATGCTCAAGATCCTGCAAGGAAGACTCCAGCAATACATGGAGCGAGAGTTGCCAGATGTTCAAGCTGGGTTTAGAAAAGGCAGAGGAACGAGAGACCAGATTGCCAATATCCGCTGGATAATGGAGAAAGGCAGGGAGTTTCAGAAAAACATCTACTTCTGCTTCATTGACTATTCTAAAGCCTTTGACTGTGTGGATCATAATAAATTGTGGCAAGTTCTTAGTGGGATGGGCATACCAAGCCACCTTGTCTCTCTCCTGAGGAATCTGTACAAGGACCAAGGAGCAACAGTCAGAACTGACCACGGAACAACAGACTGGTTCAAGATTGGGAAAGGCGTACGGCAAGGCTGCATCCTCTCACCCAACCTTTTTAACTTGTATGCAGAACACATCATGCGATGTGCGGGGCTGGATGAATGCAAAGCTGGGGTGAAAATTGCTGGAAGAAACATTAATAACCTCAGATATGCAGATGACACCACTCTGATGGCCGAAAGCGAGGAGGAGCTGAGGAGCCTTCTAATCAAGGTGAAAGAAGAAAGCGCAAAAGCTGGGTTGCAGCTAAATGTCAAAAAAACCAAGATTATGGCAACAAGAATGATTGACAACTGGAAAATAGAGGGAGAAACCGTGGAGGCCGTGACAGACTTTGTATTTCTAGGTGCAAAGATGAGTGCAGATGCAGACTGTAGCCAGGAAATCAGAAGACGCTTACTTCTTGGGAGGAGAGCAATGTCCAGTCTCGATAAAATAGTGAAGAGTAGAGACATCAGACTGGCAACAAAGATTCGCCTAGTCCAAGCCATGGTCTTCCCTGTAGTAACCTACGGATGTGAGAGCTGGACCTTAGGGAAGGCTGAGCGAAGGAAGATCGATGCTTTTGAGCTGTGGTGTTGGAGGAAAGTGCTGAGAGTGCCTTGGACTGTGAGAAGATCGAACCAGTCCATCCTCCAGGAAATAAAGCCCGACTGCTCACTGGAGGGAAAGATACTAGAGACAAAGTTGAAGTACTTTGGCCACATCATGAGGAGACAGGAAAGCCTAGAGAAGACAATTATGCTGGGGAAAGTGGAAGGCAAAAGGAAGAGGGGCCGACCAAGGACAAGATGGATGGATGGCATCCTTGAAGTGACTGGACTGACCTTGAGGGAGCTGGGGGTGGTAACGGCCGACAGGGAGCTCTGGCGCAGGCTGGTCCATGAGGTCACGAAGAGTCGGAGACGACTGAACGTATGAACAACAACACATATGAAAACTTGCCAAATAAAGATCATATAGCACTTACATTAAGCATTGCAAGGTTAGGCATAGCTAAAGCTCAGAAAACACTGGAAAATCTCTCGCTACAAGGGTGGTTAAACAGGATATGGTCTATAGCTCTTTCATAAAAATTAAATAAAGTCAGAGTAGCAAGGAGATATGTGTGAGCTTACCCGGAAGCCCTTTATTGCTTGTAGAACTCAAGGCAATACTGGACGAAAACCTCTTTTGGATCAAGAGAGATTTTGGGGGGGAGAATGAATATTGAAGCTTTTGATTAATACATATAGAGAACACGTAATTATTTGGAAGAGAATCCATACGTGTCATGATTGACAGGGAAAAGCTCCATGATTTTGTATTCCAGGGAGATTTTTGCTCCTGGGTTATGAATGTCATTTCCTAATTGGATCTATCATAAAAATATGGAAAACGTTTGTTAAATTGCAAAAAACATTATTCATTTTTGGGACATCTTGCAGCACATTTTGCTACAGTTTTGCAATGAATGCCTTACCGAGTCTCAACCAATTCAACCTAGTTTATGCCATGAAAACAAAGTTTTTGGAGTACAACGACCTTCAAAGTAAAGGCTGCACAATTAAGCAGGAAATAACACTTTCATAGTGTAATATCTGTAAAAGTGGAAGGAACTGTTGTATGTCTAGGGATTAAAATTGGTGTTGGAAATAAAATGGGGATTTAAAAATAATAATAATCAAAAAGTAGTTCCTTAAAAGTCCAAAAATAAAAGTGAGCTGGTAAGCATATGCACGAAATTCGTTACTATTGTTTCTTTCGTCTCTTCCATTTCTTCGGAAGCAGGAAATGGAAAGCCCCTTCCCCACACAAAAATCTGCTTGACACAAAAGCCTGCTTTTGTGTGTGTACCAGGAGCTCCAACTTTATTTTCTTTCTGTTATCTGTTTGCAGTCATAGGGCAGGCCTCCTGTCCATCATAATTAAGTTTTGGTTCCGCCCCTTGTTCAGGGCTCTGGGAGGGAAAGGAGTCATCTTTTGGGCAGTCTCACATAAGGAAGCTAAACTATAGGACGCAGACCAGCTCGTCCCATAGAAAAGCTTCTTTTCTCAAGAACATCTGGGGAAACAGAAACAGAAATTCCAGGGGAATGGTCCCAAGGCTCTGACTGAGAACTCACAGCCTCTCAGCCTCTCAGCAATCAGAGGAAAAACAGCTCTGAAGTTCTCAAAGAATTCTCTGAGGGAGGACAATTACAGATCCACAGAACTCCAGCTGAAATATCTTCAAGCCTCGGCTGGTAGGTCTACTCGATACCCAGACACATTTGGAATCAGTAGTAGGACCCACACCGATGAGGCATAGATAGTAAACAGCCTGGGAGAGGTTAAAAAGGGGTTTTTTTCCTACAGAGAAAGTACAGTTAATCAAAGTCAGGTGCCAGTCCATTGAGGACTAGACTAAGAAAGCCTTGAAGTGTTGTTTGAACCATTGAAGGTTTGTTGTTTGTCCCATAATAAAGACTTTGTTGTATCATTAAAGACTCTAAAGACCATCACTTCAGAAAAATCCCTGAGAATCTCTCTTTGAGGCGTCCCTGGCTTCCTGCTGGGCTTAAAGTGTACGTCCTATAGAAAAGACAGTTGTTACAGGCCCAGTGCATGACAGAACAGTGTGCATCCGAATTTGCCTCCTTCCCTTGGAAAGAGAGATTGTGTGTGGTTGGGCGCACAGTCAGGTAGGAAGTTATAATGTACAGAAAAATACAAACAAAGTTAAAAACTTGGCATTATACTAGATTTCCTTTGGCAGGGCTCAGGTTGCATTATAGTAGGTGGTCTGTGGTTTGCTCTTCTCCACACTCGCAAGTCGTGGACCCATTTCTTAAGGTTGGCTCTGCATCTCGTGGTCCCAGAGTGCAGTTTGTTCAGCGCCTTTCAAGTCACCCTGTCTTCTGTGTGCCCAGAAGGGAGTTTCCCATCTGGTATCAGCCACTGATTGAGGTTCCTGGTTTTAACCTGCCACTGTTGGACTCTCAATTGCTGAGGTGTTCCTGCAAGTGTCTCTGTAGATCTTAGAAAACTATTTTTTGGTTTAAGGTGTTGGCTTGCTGGCTGATATCCGAAGAGAGGATGAGCCGAAGATGTGAATGCCTTGGTCCTTTCACTACAGGCTGCTACTTCCAGCGAGATGTGACATGGTGCAGTACCAGGTAAACAGTACAGTGGTGTTGAGCATAGGCATCCTGTGATAATGTAGCATGTCTCATTAAGAGCGACATCTACTATTTAACATGGTGAGTGGGCATTCGTACTCAGCAGAAGAGTAGCCAAGTGCAAGGGCAGATGTCTTCACTGTGTCTGGTTGTGATCCCCAGGTTGTGCCAGTCAGCCTTCGTATGATATTATTTGTAGCACCTACATTTTGCTTGATATATGCTTCTTGAAAGTCAGAGCATGGTCAACTTCCAGGTATTTGGGTGTGCTTCAGTGCTCCAGTGGTTTTCAAAGGACCAGAAGGAATACAAAAAAGTGTTAGCATTCTCCACTTTGATGGGATGGCCAACCATCTTCTTCCAATATGATCACTATCAACAATTGGATGCTCTTGGCATTTTTTTTTCTAGAGTGACCTCCATTCTTTTTGACACCACATCGATGAAAGCAAGCGAAGCTGCATCACAGCTGATCTGATGACTTCTCACAACACAGGGCTATAATGAAGCTTTCAGAGGGCGAAAAGAAATGGATTGAATCAATATTATCCTTAAATGAACTCTAGAGAGCTCAATAGACTACTGGCAGGGTTTTTTTAAAAAAAGAAATGGATAAAATAGAAAACAAAAACAAACTTGGTTACAGTGCTGTCTCAGGCTCAAGTAATATATTGAGCAAACAGCTTCATCCTGATATCTTCTCCCACTGGGTCCAATGACACTTAGATAGGGTCTCACCAAGACCACATCTGGAATATTGTGTCCAGTTCTGGGCACCACAATTCAAGAGAGATATTGACAAGCTGGAATGTGTCCAGAGGAGAGCGATGATAAAAGGTCTGGAGAACAAGCCCTATGAGGAGCGGCTTAAGGAGTTGGGCATGTTTAGCCTGAAGAAGAAAAGGCTGAGAGGGGATATGATAGCCATGTATAAATATGTGAGAGGAAGCCACAGGGAGGAGGGAGCAAGCTTGTTTTCTGCTTCCCTGGAGACTAGGAACAATGGCTTCAAACTACAAGAGAGGAGATTCCACCTGAACATGAGGAAGAACTTCCTGACTGTGAGAGCCGTTCAGCAGTGGAACTCTCTGCTCTCCGGAGTGTGGTGGAGGCTCCTTCTTTGGAAGCTTTGAAACAGAGGCTGGATGGCCATCTGTCAGAGGTGCTTTGAATGCAATATTCCTGCTTCTTGGCAGAATGGGGTTGGACTGGATGGCCCATGAGGTCTCTTCCAACTCTTTGATTCTATGATTCTATGATTCTAGGGGGACAGTTATGGTAAATCCACATTTTAAAGCATATTAGCTGATAATTTCTACCAATAATTAATTGTTCTCTAATAGTCCAACTGTTGGTATGACACATAGAAGATCCAGATTCTAGTTCCCACCAACCCATCAAAATCCCATCAAACACATAAAAAATCACTGGGTGATCTTGACTCTGACTTATTATTATTATTATTATTATTATTATTGACACAAAAGCACAGTATGTCACAGCAAACGAAATATATATGCTGGATTTCGTATCACAAAATCACAAGTCAAAGTGTATGGTGTTTGACTTGTGATTTTGTGATACTAAATCCAGTATATATATCTTGTTTGCAGTGACATACTGTGTTTTTGAGTCAGTAAAAAGATATAGATATCGTTGCTGTTGTTGCTATTTACCTGCCTCTCATTGTGGCTCAAGGTGGGTAAGTAAGGTTTTCCCTGACATTAAATCCAGTCATGTCCAACTCTGGGGTGTGGTGCTCATCTCCATTTCTAAGCCAAAGAGTCGGCGTTGTCCGTAGACACCTCCTAAGTCATGTGGGCAGCATGACTGCATGGAGCACCGTACCTTCCCGCTGGAGCGGTACCTATTGATCTACTCACATTTGCATGTTTTCGAACTGCTAGGTTGGCAGAAGCTGACAGCGGAAGCTCATGACGCTCCCCGGATTTGAACCTGCGACTTTTTGGTCAACAAGCTTAGCAGCTCAGCGCTTTAACCCACTGTGCCACTGGGGGCTCAGTCGAGGTGGGTTACAGCATAATAAAAGCATAGCTACTAGGCCTGGGTAACAACGGAAAAATGTGTTTCTAAAATCGATTTGTATTTGGGGGTTTTTTTTGTTTCGATATTTAAAATAATTACAAAATTTTCCTTTTAAAAAGTTCGATATTTACGAAATTTCGTAAATGGTAAAAAATTAACGAATCGATTTCCGAAACAATAACGAATCGATTCGTTAATGGCGGACGCGACCGCGAAATACGCTAAAAAACCTCCAAAACCTTCTGAAGCTTCCCTCTCCCTCTGTTGTTGACTGTTGGTGTGATATTATAATTTTTTTTCACTAATTAAACCATAAAACTGGCCCAGACATGCGGAAATAATAACGAAACGACCTCAAAACAATAACGAAACGAATACAATATCGAAATACGAAGCATTTACACAACGCTTTTGAAAATTCGTTTTTTTAATAATTGCTCCAGAATGGTTCGTTATCGTTTTGTAATTGAAAAAATTAACGAATTATTAACGAATTACGAATTAACGAAACGAAACCACCCAGCCCTAATAGCTACAGTTGGATTTTCAACCCAAATGTTGTAGTTCAGCCTATAATTTTTCATGAAGGGAATGGGGATAAAGGGTTTTCTGGGCCTGGGTCTATTGGCAATGGGGATGAGGGTTTTCCTGGGCCTGAGTTAAGCCCAGACAAGAGGCCCGAGGTATCTCATGAAGCTTCACAAGGTCACATTCCTGGGAGAGACCCTCAATAGTCTTCCTCTGAGAAACTGTCTTTGGAAGATGAATTGTCAGGTACAGAATTTAATGAGAGTGAGGATAGAAAGCAAGTCTTTTGTAAACAAAGTCAAAGTTGTCAGGCACAACAATAGTCCATTTGTTTGCAGGTAAAGAGAGATAAAAGACCCTTATCAGGTTGTAAGGGGAAGAGAAATGCTTTCCTTTCGATTCTGGGGTCAGGAAAAGCTTTATATTGATACAAGGGAAAGAACTGCCTCAGTCTCGTCAACGTTGGAATTTCATGACAGTCTTGTTTCAAGTGTTCCTAGTTTCATGTTCCAAGTTTTGCCAGGCTCCTGATCTTTGTATTGGATTATCATGCTGCCTTGTTCCATGGATTTTGTACCTTTTGAATCTTGCATTTTGCCTTGAAGCTCATGGACCATTCTTTATAGATGGAGACTAGGTTCATGGCCCATTAAAACTGGAACAGAAATTTTGCCTCACACACGACCCATGTACGAAAAGAGCATTTCCCCCAATTTACAAGAATTAAGGGCCCCCTGACCAGTCCCATCAATGCAAATTAGTGAAATGGATGCTAATAAAAATCTGTGAATTAATTTGCACAGTATTGAACCTGCTCATCATATAAGTCATCAATTGGCTGCTTTGCCTTTTAATAATAACGTATGTTAACAAACTAAACCAAGTCAGATAAAAATGGGATATGCAGTTAAAACCTCTTTCATTAACAGGGACCTCCCAAATGAAAAACGCTAACACCCTTATAATGAGTAATAACTAGGAAATTATTTGAAAGCACAGAAAATTATTCCTGCAATAATCCATGAGGTATCTTTTTAAAACCAAAGAATGCAATGAGCTGGTTCCTTCCAACATTTTTCTGGGGAAATGTCTGGCTTCCCAAATGTTGGACTTCACTTTGACCATTCTTCATCATAATTCACTCTGTCGACTGGGTCTAATGGGAGTTATGGTCCAAGAATCTCTGAATCTGACTCAAATAAAGGCTGTAACAAATAGGATAATGTATGATAGTATGGTATGTGTCTCCCATTCACACATTTTCAGATGCCCCAGAACATGTATAGTTTTCTATAGGGTTGGGAGTCAACTGCATTAAACTCACTACTTACCGAAAGGTCATGATTTTGAAGCCAGCCTGGGTTGGAGAAAGCTCCTGACCATTTGTCTAGCTTGCTGTCGACCTTTGCAGCCCAAAAACCGGTTGCATCTGTCAAGAAGGAAATGTAGGTACCACTTATGCGGACAGGCTAATTTAACTAATATACAACACCATAAAACTCTCCAACAGTGTGCAAAAGAATGAGGAAGTACTCAATCAGTGTCACAAGTGGATGGTGAAGTGACAGCTCCCCCGGTGGCTGGAATTCAAAGTATACCCTCATGAAGCTAGAAAGTTAAATAGCCTCTGTGTGTCTGTCTATATATGTTGCATCTGTCAAGTAAGAAATGTAGGTACCACTTATGCGGACAGGCTAATTTAACTAATTTACAACACCATAAAACTCTCCAACAGTGTACAAAAGAATGAGGAAGTACTCAATCAGTGTCACAAGTGGATGGTGAAGTGACAGCTCCCCCGATGGCTGGAATTCAAAGCATACCCTCATGAAGCTGGAAAGTTAAATAGCCTCTGTGTGTCTGTCTATATATGTTGCATCTGTCAAGTAAGAAATGTAGGTACCACTTATGCGGAGAGGCTAATTTAACTAATTTACAACACCATAAAACTCTCCAACAGTGTACAAAAGAATGAGGAAGTACTCAATCAGTGTCACAAGTGGATGGTGAAGTGACAGCTCCCCCGGTGGCTGGAATTCAAAGCATACCCTCATGAAGCTGGAAAGTTAAATAGCCTCTGTGTGTCTGTCTATATATGTTGTGTGTCCATGGCGTTGAATGTTTGCCATGTATATATGCAATGTGATCTACCCTGAGTCCCGTGTGGGGTGAGAAGGGCAGAATATAAATACCGTAAATAAATAATAAATAAATCTATATGACTCTTGACTATTGACTATATGAGGCAGAGATAACAGAGTTTGGAAATAGCAAATTACAAGTACCCTAGTGACCTGTATAAATAATAAATTGTGGCAAGTTATTGGTGGTACAGGGAGACCAAATCACCTTATCAGTCTCCTGAGGAATCTGTATAACGACCAAGTAGTAACAGTAAGAACAGACCCGGAACACAGACTGGTTCAAGATTGGGAAAGGAGTAGGGCAGGGCTGTCTACTCTCACCCAACCTATTCAACTTATATGCAGAACATATTGTGCAACATGCAGGGCTTGATGAATCCAAGGCTGAGGTTAAAATTGCTGGAGGAAACATTAACGACCTTAGATATGCAGATGATACCACTTTGATGGCTGAAAGCGAGGAGGAGCTGAGGAGCCTTCTAACCAAGGGGAAAGAAGAAAGTGCAAAAGCTGGGTTGCAGCTAAACATAAGAAAACCAAGATAATGGCAACCAGACTGATGGAAAATGGGCAAATAGAGGGAGAAACCATGGAGGTAGTGATAGGGTTTGTATTTCTAGGTGTGAAGATGACTGCAAATGCAGACTGCAGCCAGGAAATCAGAAGACGTTTCCATCTTGGAAGGAGAGCAATGACCAATCTCAATAAAATAGTGAAGAGTAGAGACATCACACTGGCAACAAAGATCCACATAGTCAAAGCAATGGTATTCCCCGTAGTAACCTATGGATGTGAGAGCTGGACCGTAAGGAAGGCTGAGCGAAAGAAGAGAGATGCTTTTGAACTGTGATGCTGGAGGAAAATGCTGAGAGTGCCTCCCAATTTCTCCTACACATTAATTTGTGTGTGTCCCTATTTTCTATTCTTTTCCTCATTTTCTGTGTGGCAAACCTGGAGTCAACATATTACCCATAGTAAGTTGTGAGAAAGACAGAAGAATAGGGACATTCTCAGCCATTCTATAGCCTGCTCGGTTCTTTAAACCTAATTTTCTCTTTTAACTTTGCATCATAATATTTTCCCCACCGCAAAATATAAGCTGCTTATGTTTACAGTTAAATTTGTCTCAGATTATTTTGTGGTTTTGTGAGCTCTATTTAAAGCTCTGCATGATAAGATGGTCTGGGAAATCTGGAGTCTTTTAAATAAATGCACTAAATAAACGTCGCCCGTAGCCTTGGCTGAGAAACACACTAAATAAATAAATCTGTTTGTAAGACTGTTTTTATAACATCTAATGAAAGAACATGGTGTTTTGAACCAAAATGAAGTTGGGAAACAGCAGTGTGTAATTCTGTTTCCATGTTTGCAAATTTTGTGAATTTGAAATTGTATTGAAATGCTTTGAATGTAAGCCAATTGGAGTCTCCTTTGTGGAGAGAAAAAGTGGGGTATAAATAAACAAAAACGTAAACAAAATAATAGTAAATTTGGAGAGAAAAGACCTTAACTAGAAGTGTTGAACTTCTAGAAATTGCTACATGGGGTGAAATCTTAGAATATATATATTTGTCAAAGAAAAATAAATAATGCCAAAATAACATGTATTAGCATGTTAGAGAAGAGGTCAGTATAAGAATAATTAATATTAAAGATGAATATATGTCCCATGGGTGATGGATGCACGTAGATATTAAATGTATACATTATCATCATCATCATCATCATTACCCCATTTTATCTCTCCCAAAGGGAACTCAAAGTATAAAAATATATAATTAGTTGCTTTACTGCTTTATTGTTCATTTTGTGATAAAATCAGTTGTGTGTGACTTGTATAAAAAAATCTAGGAATCTAAAAATAGGCATAAATCCATAACCAGGAATACAGGAACTTCTTTCAAAACATGAATCCAAAATCACAAGATTTTCCCAAAAACGCAGTCATAAAATTGAACATGGGATGAAGATAAGGTCCAAGGTGTACACGATAATGCAATGCTGCCTGTTCTGCCCTTTCAGTAAACAACATGGTAATTTAAGGTCCACAAGCCATGAAGTCATGCCTCTGACATCTGCTCTGTTTCAAGGATTTCTGACTGGTCTCATTTCCTGATTTCTCATGAAGTCTCTGTGATATTCGTAATCTGACTCCCTCCTCCTGTAGTTCGAGCCTCAGGCTTCTACTGACCACAGGTGTTTTCCCAGAGGAAATACCTTTCTCTTCCAGCTCCTTATCTCCCATTGCTAAGGAGCAACCAGGGGAAAGGTCCTCCTTATCTCCCGATGCTACAGCATCTCCATCTCCTCCCTGCTGTGAAGCCATGTCTATATGACCAGACACAGAGTCATTTTCCCATACAGAATCCTGATCCAAAATCCACTCATTTCCCATATTGGAAGACCCATCGTCTCACAACCTCTGACTGAACCATCCCATTGTCTTCACGCTCTGGCTGAACCACAACAATGATGGATGTTTGGAAATGCAATTCCAAAACATCTGGGGGGGGGCACAGTTTCTCCATTTCTGACTGTGATCTTTCCATATTCTGTTACAAACACAGATAAAATATTTCATCGCAAAGCACTGTGCAAAAGACTTTGCTGCTATGTTGTCCAATGAACAATCTGTGTTTGTGTACAATAACAAAATGAGAGAGGTGTTGGTTTTGGTATCTTTAAGTTTCCAGCTGTGCCGTTGTCTCTGCTCCAAGACGGATTCCACAGAGCTGCAAAACAAAAAATAGGGGTGGGAAAGCCTCAAGAAAAACATTGCTAATGAAGTCGTTCAGATTTAAGCTTATGGAGATTTGACGCATGAAGGATTTCCCAAATTATTAAACGGCAAGATTAATAGCTTCTTAAGGTTCAGTGGTGGCAGCAGACAAACAGAAAAGTCACAAACTTATTTCCTTCTTCTTGGCACAGGACTGAATATGACTCTTCTTAGTTGTAAAATTGTACTGTTTTTATTGAAATGTTACTTTTTTAAAAAGAATACCCTTTTTGTTATTTAGTGTTGGCTATTGCTTGCAACCTTGAAGGAGCTGGGGGTGGTGACGGCCGACAGGGAGCTCTGGCGTGGGCTGGTCCATGAGGTCACGAAGAGTCGGAGACGACTGAACGAATGAACAACAACAACATTGTTTGCAAAGTAAGTCTTAATTCTGCAATTTAGATGCACGCAAGGAAAGGAAAGAGAGATGTTTCATACCTATTTCACCTTCCACTCACCCTGCCAGCCTTGGTGTCATGAAAATATCATTGCAGATTTGATAAATGTGAATTTAATGATGTGCGGGAATGAATAGAAGAATGGAAAGAAGTATGGATGGAGTCAATAATTTTGGAAACACCAGTAAAAGACCAAGGCCTGCAATGACTAACTACCTGCTTGCTGGACTGTAATTAAAAGTTGCTAATAAGAACTGAAAAGTAAACTCTGATAAGAGCTGGGACAGTGATAACAGACATGTTTACAATGTTAAGAAGGAAGTCAACATAAGGTCAACACCAATCAAGAAGAGTCAACATCTGGCCAGGAAACTGAGATTAATCTAGGATGGAAGACGTCTATCATTAATTTACAACTTGGGGACTACATCAGCAGAATATTCCTATAAAAGACTCAATCTAATAGGAGCTAACTAATAATCTTGAACTTTTAGAAGAAAGGTGAGATGAATGCTGGACAAGAAGGACAGTTGACCTGTTGCGAATCCTTTCACATATTCTTAAGAGCCTGGAAGGTTTTGTTTTATCAAACGTTATTTATGCAAAATGTTTTAATTGTTCTTTGTTTTGTAGGCATCAAATTGTGCCATTTGTAAAATGCCCTGAGTCCCCTTCGGGCTGAGAAAGGCGGTATATAAATATGGTAAATAATAATACGTTAGCTTTGCACAAGTGACTCTGTATTTCCAAGCCAAACCTATGTAAGGATCAAATAATATTTGCCTATGTATGGCACTAAGCCCTCATTTAATGGAGGCCAGGACACAAGAGCAAAAACCAAGTGACCTATAAACAATCGCTAAGACATTATATGCATTGTACCTGCCATGCATTGCTGTGGCCGAACTTCCCTCCCTCTTTCTCTCCTTTGTTTCTCTCCTTCCTTCCCTTTTTTCCTTTCTTTCTCTCCTTCCTTCCTTCCTTCCCTTTCCTCTTCCTTTCCTTCCCCTCTTTTCTTTCCCTTCCTCTTTCTCCCCTTTCTCCCCTTCTCTACCTATTCTTGGACTACAACTCCCAGCCATTCTCCTGATCAATCTACCTACCTACCTACCTACCTACCTACCTACCTATCTCTAATCTATCTATCTGTAGGATTGCTGGGAGTTGCACTCCAGGAATAGAAAATTGGACACATGCAGGGATTGGGATGCTCTCAAAGAAATCCAAGGAGAAGAAAGCTTGCATCTTGGAAGCAGAGCATTTGGATCCTAAAGGGCCTGGTATAGGGGATGCTGGGAGCTGTAGTCCAGAAGAGAGTGTGGATATGCTATTGTGTGTTTTGTTTGCCAAGGGAGTCGTTTTTGCACATGTGCTGTAGCATCTTTTTGCTTTTTTTTGGATTTTACATCTTTTCTGCTGTGTTTTTCAGTGTTTTTAGGAGTGATGGTCACTCATTGGCCTGATAGGTGTCTTGTGTCCAAATTTGGTGTCAATTCATCCAGTGGTTTTTGAGTTATGCTAATTCCACAAACGAACATTACATTTTTATTTATATAGATACTAACCGTCTCCTGCCACACTTTGCTATGGCCCAGTCTGTGTATACGTTTTGTGTGTGTATATATTTGTGTATATGTGTATATATCTGTGTTTGTGTATTTGTGGGGTTTTGTGCATGTGTTGTAATATATTATTTGTTTTTTTGGCTTTTTAAGTATCTTTCGCTGTGTTTTCAATGTTTTTATGAGTGATGGTCATTTGTTGGCCTGATAGGTGTCTTGTGTCCAAATTTGGTGTCAATTTATCCAGTAGTTTTTGAGTTATGTTAATCCCACAAATGAACGTTGCATTGGGTTGTTGTAGGTTTTTTCGAGCTATATGGCCATGTTCTAGAGGCATTCTCTCCTGACGTTTCGCCTGCATCTATGGCAAGCATCCTCAGAGGTTGTGAGTGAGGTCTGTTGAAACTAGGAAAAAGGGTTTATTTATCTGTGGAAAGGCCAGGGTGAGACAAAGGACACTTGTCTGCTGGAGCTAGGTGTGAACATGAGTCAGACATGAGTGGACTTAATGTCAGGGAACAACCTTTACCTTTAACCTATGTATGTATATATTTGTGTATATGTGTGTATATGTTTGTGTATATGTTATATATATGTGTGTGTGTGTGTATGGTTTTGCACATGGAAGCAATGTATTTTTATTTTATTTTTATTTTTTGCTTTTTTAGTCTCTCTGCTGTGTTTTTCAGTGTTTTTAGAAGTGGTGGTGACTCGTTGGCCTGATAGGTGTGTTGTGTCCAAATTTGGTATCAATTCGTCCAATGGGTTTTGAATTTATGGTAATCCCATAAACAAACATTACATTTTTATTTATATAAATATGTTCCACACGTCCATATTAATTTCTCAGTGGCCACAGCACCAAGTGGGCAATAATGGCAGATAATGCTGCAGATAGAACTTGCATTGGATGGCTGAAGTCCCCAAGTTCAAGTCTTTCTCAATCAGCATTTTGAAAGCATTTGCTGCCTAGAAGTGGGTGCTGTATTTTACAAAATGACCGTTTTCGTATAAAATGTTTGATTCCATTAAACACTGCAGAATAAGAATTTTGCCAGGCTGAAGAAATACTACATAATGGCTCTGAGTGCCAAAGCTTGCACAAGACGCCGTCCTGTCGTCATTTAGATGGTTAATGGCTGCTACTGGGAAATGACATTGTAAAGCACAATTGCCTCGAAAGAGGAACGACTTTGGTATTGTATTTGGAGCCTCTGCTAAGCAATAATGGCAAGTTAGCAAAGGTGAAATGCTTTTCTTTCTCCCTCTCTCTCCCTTCCTCCCATGACTGAGTATAATTTGCAATGCCATGCATCATCTCAAATGCATAGCTTTGCAAATGAGCTACTTCATACGTTCTACAAGGAGTCCCCCAATGCTGACTGCAGAAAAATGGAATGATGGGTGACTGCCCTAACTGGTTCTCCAAAAGTGAAGGACAACGTTGGAAACAAAGTCATAAGAAGGGCCAGTTTGGTCTTGTGTTTCAAGTCTTTGACTGGGATTTTGGAGATGAATGTCCAAGTCCCTGAGCCAGGAAACTCAAGGGCTTTGAGCTCCTTGCACTCTCCCAATGTGATCCATTTGACTTGCAGTGGAGAAAATGGTTTCCATGGCCAAAACCAAGATTGGGAATCATAGGATCTCCAACCAGTGATGGTGGAGAGTGGTTGGAGTTGCAATCCAACAATGGAAACTTTGAAATAATTGAAATGATGCTTAAGTAACTGGGTTGTTGTAGGTTTTTTCGGGCTATATGGCCATGATCTAGAGGCATTCTCTCCTGACGTTTCGCCTGCATCTATGGCAAGCATCCTCAGAGGTAGTGAGATCTGTTGGAACTAGGAAAAAGGGTTTATATATCTGTGGAATGACCAGGGTGGGGCAAAGGACTCTTGTCTGCTGGAGCTAGGTGTGAAGTGAGTTCCATTCAATTAAAGATGTTCTCTAGCGGTGATCTTGACTAATAATGGATTCCCACACTGCAAGGATATAGTAGTTTGGCACCACTTTGAGTGCCATAGCTCTACCATTTGGGACCCTGATATTTGTAGTTTTGCAAGATATTTAGCCTTCTCTGCCAAAGAGTGCTCATGCTTCCCCAAACTACACACCCCAGGATTCTGTAACACGTGTGGCAGGGGCAGAAAGTAGAAGGAAGAGTAAAACATATTCAACACCCCCTGCTAGTTCAGCACATTGATTCCTTCTCTCGTGGCCAGCTGCACATTGGAATGGATTCTCTCAAAGGAAAAAAAAGTCAGTTCCAATCCAAAACACTGCAGAGTCTTGGTCAGAGTTAGAAGAGATTTCATATCACAGCCTCTGACTTTGTATAGTAACTTACTGTTTGAATAAGCACACTTGGCCTTTATCCAAACTCCTTTGGAGGTTTATTCTTCAGTCATTGCTACATACAACTATTTACAGGTCCACTATCAGTATAAAGAGATACTCACAAACATATAGCATGGCACTCACATGGCAAAGATGGCAATGAATTACAGATGCTGAGAGAGCATGGCAAGCTATCTAAGATGGCAAAGAGAAGGCACATGGCAAAGAAGAAGCGCACATAGACTCAGCTGTTTCTCTGGGATCACTTCTCTGCTTTTCTTAACCCTTCAGTTGACTCTGCTGTGAACACATGTGCATTAGAATTGTATTTTTCTACACACGAGGTATATGCAATGCACTCCTATGTAATACAGATTTTTTTTTACCTGATAGCACAGAGCCATGATGTCAGACTGCAGTAATTCTATGGTGTGGTTGCAATTTATGCCATCTGGGGCATTGTAGAGATTGGATTCCAAATCAGTTGCTTTTCCAATCACAGAGACCCAGCATAGTGTAGTGTTTTGTGTGTGTGTGTGTGTGTGTGAGAGAGAGAGGAACGACTTGAGACACTGCAAGTTGCTTCTGGTGTGAGAGAATTGTCTGTCTGCAAGGACATTGCCCAGGGGATGCCCGGATGTTTTATTTATTTCGAACATTTCTACCCCGCCCTTCTCAACCCCTGCGGGGACTCAGGCTGGCTTACAATTGGTAATAATTCAATGCCGCATCATAAAATACAGAATAACAAATATAACAATTAAACATGAACATTAATAAATAAAGATTAAAACAGTATACTTACACTCTGATTAACTATCGCCCGTCTGGTGGCTGTTTAGCTAGCCATCTACTAATGATTACTCCGCTTAACTTATCCAAATCCTCTTCCATGCCATAGTCAAACATTATCCATTGTCCTTTAACCTGATTGCCCAAAGGCCTGGCCCCACAGCCACGTTTTGACCTTTTTTCTAAAGGTGAGGAGGGATGGGGATGACCTAATTTCCCCGGGGAGCATATTCCACAGGTGGGAGGCCACCAACGAGAAGGCCCTGTCCCTCGACCCCACCAAGCGTGTTTGAGACAAAGGCGGGGCCGAGAGCACGGCCTCCCCAAAAGACCTTAAACTCCGAGGTGGAACATAGAAGGAGATACGTTCGAACAGGTACGCTGGACCGAAGCCGTATAGGGTTTTATAGGTCAAGACCAGCACTTTGAATTGTGCTCGGAATTGGATCAGCAGCCAATGGAGCTGGCACAGCAGGGAGGTGGTATGCTCCCTGTATGATGCTCCGGTGAGTAATCTAGCTGCCGCTCATTGGACTAATTGCAAAAAATAGTCTTCAAAGGCAACCCCAAATAGAGTGCATTGCAGTAATCTATTCGGGATGTGACAAGAGCGTGGACCACCGTAGCCAGATCCGACTTCCCAAGGTATGAGTGCAGCTGGTGCACGAGTTTTAACTGTGCAAAAGCTCTCCCGGCCATCACCGAAACCTGGGGTTCCAGGCTCAGGAGCACTCAGGAGCACTCTGCGAACCTGCGTCTTCAGGGGGAGTGGAACCCCACCCAACACAGGCTGTAACCCTATGCCCTGTTCAGCCTTACGACTGACCAGTAGGACTTCTGTCTTGTCTGGATTCAATTTATGTCCCCACAGGAGAAGCTGAAGCTGACATATGGAAGCTCACCCTATCTCACAGATTCAAACCGCTGACCTTTTTTTAAAAATAATCTTTAATATCTGGTACATGACACCAAAGAAATTGGGGAAAAGCAACAAGAGTATCAGTACAAGGTGTTGGAAGTGCAAGGAGAAAGAAGGGTCATACTTCCATATATGGTGGACCTGCAGAATGGCAAAGGAATACTGAAAAGAGGTTCAGAAAGAATTACAGGAGATGCTAAAAATCAAAATTCCATGGAAAGCAGAATTATTTTTATTAAGGATGCATGAGCTAAAAATAGATAAAAACTCAGACAAAATTCTTTTTCTAATAACAACGGCAGCAAGGATTTGCTATGCCAGAAGATGGAAGCAAAAGGAAAGACCGGATGAAAACGAGGGGCTAACGAAAATTTTGGAAATTAAAAACATGGACAGACTTACTTTTTTAATATCAAGAAGCAAAGGAATGAATATGAAGGAAACGAATTGGGAAAAAGTGTTGGAATATTTTAAACAAAAAGAAAAAAAGATTCTGATCTAATTAAGGAAGAGAAGAAGGGAAGGAAGTGTAAGAATATGAGAAGAGAGGGAAAAGAAAAGAAGATGAGAAGACCAACAGAGCAGACCACTGGAAGACCTCAGGAAGTCAAAAACAAATTTTTCTATACTTCTTATTTTAACTGGTGATGGGTCCTAAGTCTATATCTATCACTGTCCTGTCTTACTAGTTGTTGTTTTTTTTTGCGCTTCTATTTTTATTCTCCTTTTTCCTCTACTATCCACCACTCCTCTCAGTGATATCTGAGTTCTCACATCCCTTAGTGGATGTGGCCACATATCTATATTTTAAATGTATATTGAAAATTTAATTTAATTTAACAAACTGCTGACCTTTTGGTCAGCAGTCCTGCCATTGCACCACTGTGGGCTCCAGTGTAGTAATATAAACATCGGAAATTCCCACTCAGCATTGGAAAGCCCTTGGCTAAGTCAGGCTTTGTCATCCTGAGAAGAAGGTGAAGGCAAAGCGCTTAAATAGCTTTGCTTTAGGGTTGCCCTAAGTTGGAAATGACTTGAAGGCACTCGAGAACATCAAGGGTCCATCACCATTTCATTGACCTCCTGCTCCTGTTAGGATTTCTCTGCCCATCTAGGTTTGTTTTTTCTGTCCGATGAGATTCTTTGCTCATCCCACAGTAGGAAGATGGAAATGAAAGAGGGAGAAACTAGGCTTGGGCGGTTTCATTCGTTAATTTCGTAATTCGTTATTAATTCGTATTTAAATTAGCTTACGATCCAATATTGAGCCATGCAGGAATAGTGTGAGGAGTAATTAAGAATAGAAACAATTTTTTCAATTTATTTCGTAATTATTTCGAAACTATTTCGTAATTAATTCGTAATTATTTTGTAATTATTTTCGCATGTCTGGTGCAAGTTTTATAGTTGTTGTTTGTTTTATCACACCAACAGTCAACAACAGAGGGAGAGGGAAGCTTCAGAAGTTCCCCCTGTCCCATTTGGAGGTTTTTTTAGCATATTGCGCAATCTCGTCCGCCATTAACGAATCGATTCGTAATTTTACGAAATTTCGTAAATTTTGACATTTTTTAAAGGAAAATTTCGGAATTATTTAAAAAAACGAAATGCAAGGGCCCCCTAAAAACAAAACGAGTTTAGAACCAAATTTTTCTGTGGTTACCCAGGCCTAAGACAGACTTCTCATTTCTGCCTTGGAAATTTCACCTCAGTGATAATTTAATGGCAATCGGAGAGAAATGGGCTGGCAACATTGGCCCACTTACTGTGACATCTTAGAAAAGATAGAAGGAAAATTCGTACTTAGAGAGGAAAATAAAATAAAAGAAACCTTCCCTAACCTCTCTTGGCTGAACTATAGACAACTGGTTGATTACTATAAGATAGATAAAATCGCAGAATTTGCAAATCAAAACGGTTTTTTGGACAGTATATTGAAATCAAACAACAAACTTATTACAAAAATCTACAAAAAATTACTAGAGTGGACCACCGAAACGGAACTAATAAAAGACTCAATGATTAAGTGGGCTCAAAATATAGGACACCAAATAGAACTGAATAAATGGGAGAAAGTTTGGAACCAAAGAATGAAACTAACCTACTCATATGAATTGAAGGAAAATCTTGTTAAAATTATCCATCGGTGGTACCTGACACCCCAAATAATCTCAAAATGTTATAAAAACGCTTCAAACAAATGCTGGAAGTGCGAACACCAGATTGGGACTTTCTTCCACATTTGGTGGTCCTGTCCTATAGCTAAAAGATATTGGACAATGATTCAAAAAGATATTCAAGAGATCTTAGGAATACAAATAGAAAACAAACCAGAATTTTTTCTCCTAGAAATGTATGATATTGAGGAGGAAGAAAACAACGACAAATTATTCCATTACTTAATTTCAGCAGCACGTATTGTATATGCTAAAAAATGGAAACAGAGAGAGGCCCCCCCAACGAGAAGAGTGGCTTAACAAAATCCTTGATATAATGACCATGGATGAACTGACTTATTGGATAACACCAAACCATGGCATTCCAAATAAACCTACGAACTGGGATCTGGTAAAGGTCTTCCTTAAGAAATGGAAAATGGATATCATTTATTAAAAAGAAAAAACAAAAACAAACAAACAAACAAACAAACAAAAAAGAGTAAATCACAAAAACAGTGTCACAAGGAAGGAAGACGTGCTAAAGAAATTAAACTGAATATATATATATATATATATATATATATATCCTCATCGAATAGATGGAAGTTCATTGTTTTTAACTACCCCATAACCAACCCATCCCCCTCCATTCCTCCCCCCCCCCCCCCGTTCCCTCTGTCATTTCCCTATGACCCCCCTCCCTACCCACCTCCTCTCTTACCTTACCTTCCCCCCCTACACTCTTTGGGAAACTCACCAACAACAGGACTCCCCTGTATTTTTCCTACTACACTATCTGCTATATATTGTTCTCCCTCTATCTGTGTATTTATATATAACTTTAATAAAATTTATTAAAATTTTTTAAAACAAAACGAGTTTAGAACCAAATTTTTCCGTGGTTACCCAAGCCTCGGAGAAACATATATTTATTCAGGTGGCAAGAAGCAAAACAAAACAAAACAAAAAAGATTGAACTCACTAATCCTCAAATGTCAGGCATGATTAGGGAGCAGGCATCCTCTAAAGATTTCGCTTTTTCAGGGATGCAATGCCAAATGAATTGAACGGAAACTGCGTTTGTCCCGAATCGCAATGCGTGCGACTCCCTCCATACCTCAATCAATTTTTCCGACCGAGATTTGAAACGATGTTATGAGTCTTAAGTACAGAACTAATTAAATCTTTCAGTGGCACAGGGAAACATCCTCGGTGGTTGCTTCTTAAACAATACTCCGCTGCAGAACTGACCTTTCCATCAACAAGTACACCATTTAATTTAAACAAGAAACAAAAAACCTTCGGTGCTGCGTATTTACACAGTAACTTTAATAAAGGTCAAACAGAAACAATTGTAGACGTGGCATTTCGCCTTTCATATTTTGGAAAGCATTAATTGAATTTCCCTACACACACACACACAGGGGAGCCTACACTCCCTTTGTTTAGCCAGGAGGTTGTGTAAATAAAATAGAAGTTTAAATAATTAGCTTTTAGAAAAGCAAATGTATACACAAAAATATTCTGGGAAATGTGTTGTCGAAGGCTTTCATGGCTGGAATCACTGGGTTGCTGTGAGTTTTCTGGGATGTTTGGCCATGTTCCAGAAGCATTTTCTCCTGACATTTTGCCCACACCTATAGCAGGCATTCTCATAGGTTGAAGGGTCTGTTGAAAACTAGGCAAGTGAGGTTTATATATATGTGGAATGATGTCCAAGATGGGAGAAAGAACTCTTGTCTGTTTGAGGCAAGTGTGAATGTTGCAATTGGCCAGCTTGATTAGCATTTAATGGCCTTGCAGCTTCAAAGCTTGGTTGCTTCCTGCAAGAAAGGAGGAAACCATAGAAATGAACAAAATCTGGCTACCAGTAATTAATGATAGACATCTTCCATCCTGGCTCCATCTCAGATTCCTGGCCAGATGTTGATCTTCTTGATTGGTGTTGATCTTATGTTAACTTCCTTCTTAACATGGTAAACATTTCTGCTATCACTGTCCCAGTTCTTATCAGAGGTTACTTTTCAATTCTTATTAGCAACTTTTAATTACAGTCCAGCAAGCAGATACTTCGTTATTGCAGGCCTTAATATTATAGTGGTGTCTCCAAAATTATTAATTTAACTAATTTACAATGCCATAAAATTCTCCAGCAAGCATGCAAAGAATGAGGAAGTACTTCATCAGTGTCACAAATGGTCGGTGAAGGGACAGCTCCCCTGGTGGCCAGAATACCCTCAGGAAAAGCTGGAATGCTAAATTGCCTCTGTGTCTATCTATATATGTTGTGTGTCTTTGGCATTGAATGTTTGCCATGTATATGTACATTGTAATCCGCCCTGAGTCCCCTGCGGGGTGAGAAGGGTGGAATATTAACACTGTAAATATGAGGGTATTTTTAAAGTAAGGTCCATTTTGTTGTAGACACTAGTAGTTCGTGCGCATACCGCAACGAGCGTGTGCGTCGTGTACCGGCATGCCTGGGGAACAACTGTGCTCAGTTTCCGCTCTGTAGCTCACCTGTCTGGTTCTGTTCTGTGCTTTAAAAATGTGTAAGACTATCAACTCACCCACCGCATGTGAGGTTCGCTCAGTGATACGGTTTTTGTCAGCAAGGAACCTGCCTGCTGCAGAAATCCATCGACAGATTTGTGAAGTGTACGGTGAGACTGTTATGAGTGAAAGCAAAGTGCATAAGTGGGTACGACAATTCAAAGATGGCCGTGACAACGTCCATGATGAGGATCGCTCCAGTCGCCTTTCTTTGATTACAGACTATTAGATTTGATCGCACACTCAAATCTTTGGTTTTTGTGGTCCTCTGTTAGGAGTTTCGGGACCCAACGGGAACACAGTTTCCTAAACTTTAGGTGTTCAGAAACAATGTTGTAAAGCACTAATCTCGACACGTCAGGAAATTTGTTTGAGAGACCTGTTATTGTGAAGCGAGGATTCTCACGAATCCTCGCTTCAACTGAAGCCACCAAATCGTCTGTAATCAAAGTATGGCGACCGGAGCGATCCTCATCATGGACATTGTCACAGCCATCTTTGAATTGTCATACCCACTTACGCACTTTGCTTTCACTCATAACAGTATCACCGTACACTTCACAAATCTGTCGATGGATTTCTGCAGCAGGCAGGTTCCTTGCTGACCAAAACCGTATCACTGAGCGAACCTCACATGCGGAGGGTGAGTTGATAGTCTTAAACATTTTTAAAGCACAGAACAGAACTGTACAGGTGAGCTACAGAGCGGAAACTGAGCACAGTTGTTCCCCAGGCATGCCGGTACACGACGCACGCGCCCGTTGCGGTATGCGCGCGAACTACTAGTGTCTACAACAAAACGGACCTTACTTTAAAAATACCCCTCGTAAATAAATAAATAATATTACCTCCATCCATACATTCATCTTCTATTCTTTAATTCATTCCCACACATCATATTAAATTCACATTTATCAAATCTGCACATTGAATTTCTTACTACCTCCCCATCCCTATTCTCAGTGATAGGGATTCCGAGATGATATCGAATGCTACAATGAAAGTGTATTTTCATAGCATGGTATATTTCAACAGTGACATGTTTTTGAGCAGTGAGCTGAGGTTTTTGAGATGCTTTCAGGCAAGAATGGTGAGTTATTAGCACAATCGTTTTAGAAAAATGCCATTCCTGGGTCAGAGATGCCCTAAAATGATTGTTCTTATGTGTTCCTGGAACTACTTTGCCGTGCCGAAGACACAATAATTCAGCAAACAGACCCCATTCCGAAAGCAGACAGCAAAGAAAGGATTTACAAAAATCCAATAAAAAGCTTAAGTTTTTGTCACCATGTGATAACATTTCAAAGTAGTGTGAGGGGAACGGGAGAGAAAGGAAGAGCATTCGAATGTGCTTAATAGAATTAGCCAGGGAATTGGATGCTCGAATATTTCAGTCAGATTAATGTTAATCTTAGCATGATTTACAACGTAAAGGGAGCTTAGAGAATAAACACAGCCGACTTTAATTCATCCCTGGAGTAACTTCATTAACTCCGGTGATGCTACTCTAGCCATAAATCTGGCCTAGTCTTCCAAGACCATTTCCATGCCGTTCTTTTCCTGAGGATTGTCTTTTAACGAAATCAAACTCGGCAAGGACACATCTGGAAACACTGGCTCAAACTTTTACATGCAAACAAGAAAAGAGAAGTCCGCAATGACTTGTAGTAGTCGTAAACATCAAGTGCTTTCTCATGTTGACATTGGTGTAGGCACTTTTGTAGGAGTAGAACAAGGAAGGACCTTGTAGTTACTAGAGTTGTGCACGGAACCATTTTCCTTTGTTACATCCTTTCTTTTGTTACTTTTGTTACCTTTGGGAGCACGTCACAGGAAGCCCCCTCCCGGTACGAAAATCAGCTCGATACGAAAGTAAAATGGGAGCCGATCCCTGCACCTCGTCTGCTTTTCATGTGCAGCATCTTTGCCTTGGAAAAGAATGCATATGTGGCATGTGAGGCCAGAAAGCATGCATGCCTATCTGCAGCCATGCACCTCCTCTGAAACAAAACTTGCCTCTTAGCCTTGGAAAGAGTGTGTCCTGGAGATTTGATCACATCACATTGTTGGCTCATGTTTAAGTTTGTGGACAGCAAGTTAAACATGAGCCAACAATGTGATGTGGCAGCAAAAAAAGCCAATGGGATTTTGACCTGCATCAATAGGAGCATCGTGTCTAGATCTAGGGAAATCATGCTCCCCATGCTCTATTCCGCTTTGGTTAGACCGCTTTACCTGGAATATTGTGTCCAATTCTGGGCACCACAATTCAAGAGAGATATTTACAAGCTGGAATGTGTCCAGAGGAGGGCAACTAAAATGATCAAGGGTCTGGAGAACAAGCCCTATGAGGAGCGGCTTAAGGAGCTGGGCATGTTTAGCCTGAAGAAGAGAAGGCTGAGAGGAGATATGATAGCCATGTATAAATATGTGAGATGAAGCCACAGGGAGGAGGGAGCAAGCTTGTTTTCTGCTTCCCTAGAGACTAGGACGCAATGGAACAATGGCTTCAAACTACAAGAGAACATGAGGAAGAACATCCTGACTCTGAGAGCCGTTCAGTAGTGGAACTCTCTGCCCTGGAGTGTGGTGGGGGCTCCTTCTTTGGAAGCTTTTAAACAGAGGCTGGATGGCCATCTGTCAGGGATGCTTTAAATGCAATATTCCTGCTTCTTGGCAGAATGGGGTTGGACTGGATGGCCCAGGAGATCCCTTCCAACTCTTTGATTCTATGATGCTATCCTGGAGATTTGATGCTAACCTTCAATCCTGAGTAGAGGAAAATACATTTTTGTCCTTTTGCAAGACTATTTCCATACAAAGAATTTGAAAAAAACAAAAACAAATGTGGGATTGAGGGAATAGATGAAGGAAAAGGAAAAGGAAAGGAAAGGTATGAGGTGGGATATATTTGTTTATTTATACTGTTTTGGTGAGAAGGTAACAGCGCACCTTGCAGTCATGCCAGCCACATGACCTTGGAGGTGTCTATGGATAACTCCAGCTCTTCGGCTTAGAAATGGAGATGAGCACCCCGCCCCCTCCAGAATCAGACTCGGCTTTATTTATTTATTTATTTATTTACAGTATTCATATTCCGCCCTTTTCACCCCGCAGGGGACTCAGGGTGGATTATAATGCACATATACATGGCAAACATTCAATGCCATTTAGACATACATCATATATAGACATACACAGAGGCAATTTAACATTCCAGCTTTTCTGGCTTCATGACGTTATGCTCAATTCCAGCCACAGGGAGAGCTACCACTTTACCGTCAACTTGTGACACCGAGTCCTTGATGGAGTACTTCCTCATTCTTCTGCACACTGAAGGTTTTTTGGCATTGCAAATTAGTTAAATTAGCCTCCCCGCATATAGACAGACACAGAGGCAATTTAACATTCCAGCTTTTCCGGCTTCATGACATTATGCTCAATTCCAGCCACAGGGGGAGCTCCCACTTCACCGTCCACTTGTGACACCGAGTCCTTGATGGAGTACTTCCTCATTCTTCTGCACGCTGGAGGTTTTATGGCATTGTAAATTACTTAAATTAGCCTCCCCGCATATAAACAGACACAGAGGCACTTTAACATCCCAGCATTTCTGACTTCATGGGGGTATGCTCAATTCCGACCACAAGGGGAGCTGCCACTTCACCGTCCATTTGTGACACCGAGTCCTTGAAGGAGTACTTCCTCATTCTTCTGCACACTGCTGGAAGTTTTTATAGTGTTGTAAATTAGTTAAATTAGCCTCACCGCATAAAGCAGTACCTACATTTCCTACTTGACAGATGCAACTGTCTTTCAGGCTGCATAGGTTGACAGCAAGCTAGACTATTAATGGTTGGGAGCTCACTCCGACCTGGGCTGGCTTCAAACGCATGGCCTCTCGGTCAGTAGTGATTTAATGCAGCTGGGTACTAACTAGCTGTGCCACAGCCCGGTCCATACTCCCCTATCGATGGGCTCACAAGTAAACCCCATTGCATTCAGTGTCTTCCTCCCAGGTAAGTCTCTCTGTCTTCTCCCTGTGATGGCAATACATTTGTATTTTAATTCTCAGACACTGTTTGTCATTTGTTACGCTGTTTGCATGAAGGATTTACCTTCCTAAAACAGCCATGCATCACTTTCCAAATTTGCTTCTCTGGCACCGTTGCGACTTAAGGGATTTAGAGATGTAACCATCTCTCAAAAAGCAGTTGGTGCTTCAGCAAAACCACGGGGAAAATTGGAGCAAGAGCCCTGTTCTCCCAGAAAAGAAGGTGTTTACATTGTATGGTGTTTACATAACTTGAAAAAGCAAAAGACATTTTCTCTCTCTATTTGGGCATTTCGCTAATGCACCAAGGAGGCAGGCTCAAACTAGGGGACCGTTCACCCTTGAGATGTTTGGGTTACGAGCCTCCTTTGGTATCATTCAAAATACCACCGAGGCTGCAGGTGAAATGTATTGTTCAATATTCCTAGATGGATTAGAAAGAGGAGTTTTGTTCTATAAATTCTATACATAGAGCAATTTGATATTACTTTGTCAAGACTCCTATGGAATTTGTTGGTTTGGGAAACAGAGTTCTTAGATGTATTGTCGAAGGCTTTCATGGCCAGAATCACTGGGTTGTTGTAGGTTTTTTTGGGCTGTATGGCCATGGTCTAGAGGCATTCTCTCCTGATGTTTCACCTGCATCTATGGCAAGCATCCTCAGAGGTAGTGAGGTCTGTTGGAACTAGGAAAATGGGTTTATATATCTGTGGAATGACCAAGGTGAGACAAAGGATTCTTCTCCTGGAGCTAAGTGTGAATGTTTCAACTGACCACCTTAATTAGCATACAATGGCCTGACTGCGCCTGGGGCAAACTTTTGTTGAGAGGTGATTACATGTTCCTATATACAATTAGATGTCCCTACTTACATACATGGAGCCCCTGGTGGTGCAGTGGGTTAAAGCACTGAGCTGCTGAGCTTGTTGATCGAAAGGTCACAGGTTCAATTCCGGGGAGCGGCGTGAGCTTCCGCTGTCAGCCCTAGCTTCTGCCAACCTAGCAGTTCGAAAACATGCAAATGTGAATAGATCAATAGGTACCGCTCCGGCGGGAAGGTAACGGCGCTCCATGCAGTCATGCTGGCCACATGACCTTGGAGGTGTCTACGGACAATGCTGGCTCTTCGGCTTAGAAATGGAGATGAGCACCACACCCCAGAATCAGACATGACTGGACTTAATGTCAGGGGACTACCTTTACCTTTACCTTACATACATACAATGGCAGTCAGGCCATTGTATGCTAATCAAGGTGGTCAATTGAAACATTCACACCTAGCTCCAGCAGAGAAGAGTTCTTTGTCCCACCCTGGTCATTCCACAGATATATAAACCCTTTTGCCTAGTTCCAACAGACCTCACTACCTCTGAGGATGCTTGCCATAGATGCAGGTGAAACGTCAGGAGAGAATGCCTCTAGACCATGACCATACAGCCCGAAAAAACCTACAACAACCCAGAGTTCTTCGAATTCTCTCTTTCAGACAGCACTAACTCTTTCCCAAAACACTAGTACTTTAAAGTAACTGACCAAGGTGCTGAATGAGTTGTCGAAGGTGTTCATGGCTGGAATCACTGGGTTCTTGCGACATTCCCGGGCTGAATGTGTTCAGCTGGCTACTCTCTCGATAGATCAGTGGTTCTCAACCTTTCCAATGCCGTGACCCCTTAATACAGTTCCTCATGTTGTGGTGACCCCCAACCAGAATATTATTTTCGTTGCTTCTTCATAACTGTAATTTTGCTACTGAATCGTCATGTAAATATCTGATATGCAAGATGTATTTTCATTCACTGGACCAGTTTTGGCACAAATACCCAATGGGCCCAAATTTGAATACTGGTGGGGTTTAGGAGGAGATTGATTTTGTCATTTTGGAGTTGTAGTTGCTGGGATTTATAGTTCACCTACAATCAAAGAGCATTCTGGACTCCACAATGGAATTGAACCAAACTTGACACACAGAACTCTCATGACCAGCAGAAAATAGTGGAAGGGTTTGGTGGGCATTCACCTTGGGTTTTGGAGTTGTAGTTCACCTACATCCAGAGAGCACTGTGGACCAAACAATGATGGCTCTAGACCAAACTTGGCAACCCCCTGGTGACCCCCTAAGGGGTCCCGACCCCCAGGTTGAGAAGCACTGCGATAGATAGATATTGGGTTGCTGTGAGTTTTCTGGGTTGTATAGCCATGTTCCAGAAGCATGCTCTCCTGATGTTGCATCCACATCTATGGCAGGCATCCTCAGAGGTTGTGAGGTTTGTTGGAAATGAGGCAAGTGGGGTTTATATATCTGTGGAATGTCAAGGGTATGAAAAAAACTTTTGTCTGTTTGAGGCAAGTGTGAATGCTGCTATTGGCCACCTTGATTAGCATTGAATGGCTTTTCAGCTTCAAAGCCTGGCTGCTTCGTGCAAGAAAGGAAGAAACCATGAAAATGAACGAAATCTGGCCACCAGTAGTAAAAAAAAAATGTTTAAAATCAGGACACTAAATAAAATGAAAGCCTTTGAACAGATAGATAGATAGATAGATAGATAGATAGATAGATAGATAGATAGATAGATAGAAACACACACACATACACACACCAGTGGCACAGTGGGTTAAAGCGCTGAGATGCTGAACTTACAGACTGAAAGGTTGCAGGTTCAAATAAAGGGAGCAAATGAGCTCCCACTATTAGCCCCCGCTTCTGCCAACCTAGCAGTTCGAAAACATGCAAATGTGAGTAGATCATTAGGTACCTCTCCAGTGGGAAGTTAATTGTGCTCCATGCAATCATGCCAACCACATGACCTTGGAGGTGTCTATAGACAATGCCGGCTCTTCCGTTTAGAAATGGAGGTGAGTACCCACCCCCAAAGTTGGACTCGTCAGGGGAAAACCTTTACCTTTTTTTACGCACACACATACATATGCATATAGTATTTTTCCATGGTCTCCCATTCTTCCCAACTTGAGATGAAGATACTCACAGAGGGCTTAAGTGTCACTGTAAGATTAGACAAGTTGTAAATATTGAAAATGTCCTCATTTACACAGAGAAGTCCTGCTTACCATTGTGGAATTCTTGCAGGCAACAGGATGGTGAGGATTTTTGGCAATAACTAAAAACGAGAGTTGAATGAAAAGTAATGCCTCCTCCTTCGTAACTCCTCGAGAGATGGCAGTACTGGTATGGGGCAGATACTGGCTTATTCAGTAGACTCTCCTCTACAGTTCCTTACAGTTCCATTCTCTGATTAATCTCCTTTGGGGTGACACCTTCTGCTCTCCAGAATTCAATGACTGCACGTTGCTTAAGTCGCATTGACCGATTGTCTGCACAGGGTTCCATTCTTTTCACTTTAACAACACAACCATTCAATGCTAAGGCTTACCACCAAAATGGAACTGTAGAAGAGAGTCTACTGAACAAGCCAGTACCTGCCGCATACCAGTACTGCAATCTGTTGAGGAGTTACGAAAGTGGAAGCATTACTTTTCATTCAACCCTCGTAGCATCGTTCAGACATGGCAAAAGCTTATCATCATAAGCCTTAAGGATGATTAATAGGCCTGGGTAACAACGGAAAAATTTGTTTCTAAAATCGATTTGTATTTGGGGGGTTTTTTTGTTTCGATATTTAAAATAATTACAAAATTTTCCTTTTAAAAAGTTCGATATTTACGAAATTTCGTAAATGGTAAAAAATTAACAAATCGATTTCCGAAACAATAACGAATCGATTCGTTAATGGCGGACGCGACCGCGAAATACGCTAAAAAACCTCCAAAACCTTCTGAAGCTTTCCTCTCCCTCTGTTGTTGACTGTTGGTGTGATATTATAATTTTTTTCCACTAATTAAACCATAAAACTGGCCCAGACATGCGGAAATAATAACGAAACGACCTCAAAACAATAACGAAACGAATACAATATCAAAATACGAAGCATTTACAAAACGTTTTTGAAAATTCATTTTTTTAATAATTGCTCCAGAATGGTGCGTTATCGTTTTGTAATTGAAAAAATTAACGAATTATTAACGAATTATGAATTAACGAAACGAAACCGCCCAGCCCTAATGATTAACATACTCCCAGGCTTCTGCTCATTTCAAGTCCCAAATCCTGGCAGCTGAGTGGGTTAAAATAAACATGTGCAAAAACAAATCCAAGGCAGGAAAAATCAAGGCATTCTTCCATGGTTTAATCTACCTTTGCCCATCTATTGCATTGCTTTAATGTTGATAGATCAAGACATCAGGAATTCAAGAAGTATTTTCTCCAGGCAGCAGACAAAGGGAAGGGTTTCATGACACTTGTCACGTCACCTTGAAGTCATGCAGTATTTATGCCTCACCTGTTCCTTCTTGAGCTGCCCCAGGCTCTCATCTCACTTTTGATTAAGGTGTCATCATGTGACATCATGGCAACGGCCTGACAATATCTTCCTCGGGCAACTCAAGCAAAATAAAAAGATGCAAACATTGCAGCCTAAGTGGGCACACCGAGCATCAAGGACAGAGCTTGGAATGGAGTCTCCTGGCTTCAAGAGCAGAGAGGCAATGAATCCACTCCAGATTGTAGTCCAAACATCAAAAATGACAACTCTGACAGAGGAGGGAATAGCTTAATCAAATTATAATTAAGACATGAAGGCCTTCTCTGCTACAAAGCCCAAAGATATTCTAGAGCATTTGTGAACTTTGCCTAAAGGCCAGAAAACCTAGGATACTCATCAGAAGTCTCCATGGATCATGAAGCCGGCCAATGTTGGATTCTGTTTGAGTATGCAAGAAATCAGCTAGTGTGTGTGTGTGTCAACTGTAAAATAAGATGCACAAAGCTATGCCTGGGGAGCAGGCTGAGCCTGGGACTTTGGGTTACTGTTACATTTTCCAGGCTTATTTATTTTATTTATTTATTTCCAGCATTTCTACCCCATCCTTCTCAACCCCCGAAGGGGGACTTAGGATGGCTTACACTTGGCAACAATTTGATGCCCCTTGAGCCAGCCAATGTTGAATTATGTTGCAGCATGCAAGAAATCAGCTAGTGTGTGTATGTCAACTGTAAAATAAGATGCACAAAGCTGATTGGTCGGGCTATGCCTGGGGAGCAGGCTGAGCCTGGGACTTTTGGTTACTGTTACATTTTTCAGGCTTATTTGTTTTATTTATTTCCAGCATTTCTCCGCCATCCTTCTCAAGCCCCGAAAGGGGACTCAGAACGGCTTACACTTGGCAACAATTTGATGCCGCTTGATCCAGCCAATGTTGAATTCTGTTGGAGCATGCCAGAAATCAGCTTGTGCGTGTCAACTGTAAAATAAGATGCACAAAGCTGATTGGTTGGGCTATGCCTGGGGAGCAGGTTGAGCCTGGGACTTTTGCTTACTGTTACATTTTCAGGCTTATTTATTTATTTTATTTATTTCCAGCATTTCTACCCCATCCTTCTCAACCCCTGAAGGGGGACTCAGAACGGCTTACACTTGGCAACAATTTGATGCCGCTTGAGCCAGCCAATGTTGAATTCTGTTGGATCATGCAAGAAATCAGCTAGTGTGTGTGTATGTGTATCAACTGTAAAATAAGATGCACAAAGCTGATTGGTCGGGCCATGCCTGGGGAGCAGGCTGAGCCTGGGACTTTTGGTTACTGTTACATTTTTCAGGCTTGAGCTATGCAGGTGCTTTCAGAGAAGCAGAGAGAGAGAGACATAGTTTGGAGTGTGCTCTTGCTTCATGAGTGCTGAAGGAATTTATCCACATGGACAAAGACAGACCATTTTAAATCTCTCATATAAGGATATTATGTGAGTTGATGCAACTGATCACATTGTACATATGTTATTCTGAACTACGAAGTAAACTACTGGTTCTTTATTGTTCATCTGCGTGGCATATTTTCTTTCTCTGGCAAGGCAGTGATTGGGCTGATCAAACATGAACTAGACATGGTTTATTTTACATTACGACACATATTCTAGGCGAGTCTAGTTTTTTTTTTTTCATTAGTTGGATCCTGTGTGAGTCCAGGTTTTTCATCATCCGGAAGCGAGGGCTCGTCTGGATTTGTTACTTCCAGAAAATGGGAGCATTTTCCTCACTCTTATTTTCAAAGTCCACTGGAAATATGAACTCACTTGAGAGATTTCCAGAATGGTGCTCTAAACGAATGTTTTCGAACCTTCCAGCAGTGCTCCTAAATTCGCCATGCCAAAGAGTCCCAGCTGGCAGTGCTATTACATTAATCTCTTCTTTGCCTCGGCCACCCAATTATGATGCACAAAACAAAGATCGCGTTGGTGTAGTCCTTGACCAATTTTAAGAGGCCCCCGCACTTTGCTAAAGCACTGCAGTGGATCAATTGGAGTTAATTATTATACACGATTAAACAGCAAATAACTACCGCACTTCAGAGTAATGCAGGAAAGAGCTGTTTTCCAGCACAACACACACAAAAGAAAAGAGTGTTCTAAGTTAATGCTAGTACATAAACTGCACATAAACGGCGAGTACAGCATTTCACTTTGACGGTCTGATTTGGTTGTGGTGCAGATGAAGATCGAGTGTCAGATGGAGGCATCCTGGAGCCAACAAGAACCGATCTTTTGATTGCTTGACTAAGAAATAAGATAGATGCAGGAGCCAAGGAGTTTTATCTGAGCTACTCTGAGCTTTTGGCATAACAACGCCTCTGCGGATGTTTATTTTTTCTTTCCTCTTGAGATCCCAACTTTGGTCAAAGTCAGAGGGGGAAAAGTCACCAAATTCCTTTGGTTTGTGATGGGAAGATCTGCTGATTTGACTTGAAAAAGAAAGGAAAACAAATAATCATACGGTTACAAGATACCATAAAAACCATGCAGTCCAACCCTTGCCATGCAGAAACACACAAACAAAGCACTCCCGACAGATGGGCATCCAGCTATTGTTTAAAAACCTTCAGAGGAGGAGACTCCATCACACTCCAAAGCAGCATGTTCCACTATTGAAGAGTTCTTACTTGGCATGGTTAGGTTCAGTTGGAATCTTCGTAATTCGGAATAAATTCGGAAATATTTGCTTTTTTAAGTGATTTTGAAGTTTTTAAGGAAACCAGAAGTCCCTTTTTCTGGTCTCAAGCCTGGGAAGCGTTTTAAACCAGACTGGATGAATTTCCTCCCTTCCCCCCCCCCTTTCTGGAGTACTTTCAAAGTAAAGACCACCCAATAAAACAGGAAATAACACTTTCAAGCCATGAAGGAAGGATTTTGAAGTTTCTGAAGTTTCCAAAAGTTTTGAACATTTTTTCCTGTGAAAATCGGAATTGACTTCCGAATTGAACCACCAGCGCCCCCTGCATCCAAAATGGGTTTTGAACTTTTTTTGGATCAAATAAGCCTAGTTCTTACCATTGGGAAGTTTTTCCTAATGTTTAGTGGAATATCTTTTCCTGAGTCAAAAGCCTGATTGCAGCTCTTCAGAACAGCTAATCCATAGAATCCTAGAGTTGGAAGAGACCTCGTGGGCCATCCAATCGAACCCCATTCTGCCAACAAGCAGGAAAATCGCATCCAAAACACCCCGACAGATGTCCATCCAGCCTCTGGTTAAAAGCCTCCAAAGAAGGAGCCTCCACCACACTCCAGGGCAGAGAGTTCCACTGCTGAACAGCTCTCCCAGTCAGGAAGTTCTTCCTCATGTTCAGATGGAATCTCTTCTCCTGTAGTTTGAAGCCATTGTTCCCTTGCGTCCTAGTCTCCAGGGAAGCAGAAAACAAGCTTGCTCCCTCCTAGAATCATAGAATCAAAGAGTTGGAAGAGACCTCATGGGCCATCCAGTCCAACCCCATTCTGCCAAGAAGCAGGAATATTGCATTCAAATCACCCCTGACAAATGGCCATCCAGCCTCTGCTTAAAAGCCTCCAAAGAAGGAGCCTCCACCACACTCTGGGGCAGAGAGTTCCACTGCTGAACAGCTCTCCCAGTCAGGAAGTTCTTCCTCATGTTCAGATGGAATCTCCTTTCTTGCAGTTTGAAGCCATTGCTCCGTGTCTTAGTCTCCAGGGAAGCAGAAAACAAGCTTGCTTCCTCCTCCCTATGACTTCCTTTCACATATTTATACATCACTATCATGTCTCCTCTCAGCCTTCTCTTCTTCAGGCTAAACATGCCCAGTTCTTTAAACCACTCCTCATAGGGCTTGTTCTCCAGACCCTTGATCATTTTAGTCACCCTCCTCTGAACACATTCCAGCTTAGAGTCAACATCTCCCTTCAATTGTGGTGCCAAGAATTGGACACAGTGGGGTTCCAGGTGTGGTCTGACCAAGGCAGAATAGAGCATGGGGAGCATGACTTCCCTGGATCTAGACACTAGGCTCCTATTGATGCAGGCCAAAATCCCATTGGCTTTTTTTACCACCACATCACAGAACAGACATTATTGGACTGGAAGGCTACCCATGCTATGCTTCAGCCATTCTGTCTAGATCTGATGGCAATTGCAGGCCAGGAAACCAGAGAAGGCTGCAAGCCCTCCCATCATTGCCTGGCTGTTGGACGCAAAGCAGCCCTTCCATTGAAAAGAATCCCCGAAGCCGCCCTGTGTTTCCATAAAGCAAAAGATGTACTAATTAGAATGAAAGAAACCCTGTGTTTTGCTGCTGACTTACCTATTAAGTACGATGGGAGGAAATGCTGTCATCTTTTAGAAAAAATAAATATAATAAGTTTTCAAATTAGTATCCATAATATGCCAATTACATTGGAGACAGGTTAAATTAATGCCACCGTTAATAAGATAATATATTTGATTACCGCGGCTCTAATTAAAACCCTAATTGACTTTTCAACATTTATCCTATTGTTGGCATTTTAAACAATTAAACACATACATTTCTAGTTAATTTCAATCGAGGCTTTTCATGCTTGGACTGTCTCAGACTGAGAATTTCTAAAACATACTATTCTGTAAATGACGAACTATTAGGTCTCTAAAAATAAAGAACTGGGGTTGTTTTTTATTTATGTTTTCATTTTCAGTACAATCATTAATAATAAAGCTAGCGATATGCAGAACTTGGAACTGTTGATTGTTAGACTATTACTAGCCGGGCCATATTGGTTTGGAAATTCTGGGTGTTTTGAGAATGTTATGTGCCCAAGCTCTGATTGTACACACATGCATTGCACTGAATTTAAAACAGACCGAATGCTACCACCCTAAACAAATTTCTACACATTTCTATGTCCAGTCAGTTGTAGTGCTTAGTAAACCATCACAGAGTTGTCTAAGGATGTCTAAAGTTAAAGAAACAACGATTTCTTATGGCCTGAAAGTTTATTTATTTATTTATTTATTTATTTACAGTTCTTATATTCTGCCCTTCTCACCCCGCAGGGGACTCAGGGTGGATTACAGTAAACACATATATGGCAAACATTCAATGCCAGTTTGACAAACAACATTTAACAGACAAATACACCGAGGCTATTTAACGTTTTCTGGCCACCAGGGGAGTTGCTGCTTTTCATCGTCCATCAATGACACTGATGAAGTTCTTCCGCATTCCACATTCCCCGGAGTCTTTTTTCTTTATGGCCTCATAAATTAGTTAAATTTAGCCTCCCACACAAAGTGGTACCTTATTTTCCTACTTGACAGATGCAACTGTCTTTCGGGCTGCAAAGGTCGACAGCAGGCAGGCTACACAATGGCTGGACACCCACTCCAGCCTGGGCTGGCTTCGAACTCATGACCTTTTGGTCAGAGTGATCTTAATGCAGCTGACACTCAGCCAGCTGCGCCACAATCCCGGTTGGGATTGGGATCAGGAGATGGGCAGCATATGGGCAAAGCATATTGTCAAACTATATTATTATTATTATTATTATTATTATTATTATTATTATTATTATCACAGTATGTCACATCTCACCACACTAAAACAGTAGATGTGGCTCTTAATGAGACATGCCGTATTATCACGGGGTGCCTGCGCCCTACACCACTGGAGAAATTATACTGCTTAGCCGGTATTGCACCACCTGACATCCGCCGGGAAGTAGCAGCCAATAGTGAAAGGACCAAGGCAGAGATATCTCCTGCTCACCCCCTGTTTGGGTATCAGCCAGCAGGTCAATGACTTAAATCTAGAAATAGTTTTCTAAGATCTACAGAGACACCCGCTGGAACACCTCAGCAAGTGAGAGACCAAAAATGGCAGGCTCAAACCCAGCATCTCAATCCGTGGCTGATACCAAATGAGAGACTCCCCCCTGGGCACACAGAAGACGGGGCGACTTGGAAGGTGCTGAACAGACTGCGCTCTGGCACCACGAGATGCAGAGCCGACCTCAAGAAATGGGGCCACAAAGTGGAATCCATGACATGCGAGTGCGGAGAGGAGCAAACCACTGACCACCTGCTGCAATGCAACCTGAGTCCTGCCACATGCACAATGTAGGAACAGACTGTGCTCTGGCACCACGAGATGCAGAGCCAACCTCAAGTAATGGGGCCACAAAGTGGAATGCACGACATGCAAGTGTGGAGAGGAGCAAACCACTGACCAACTGCTGCAATGCAACCTCAGCCCAGCCACATGCACAAGGGAGGACCTTCTTGCGGCAACACCAGAGGCACTCCAAGTGGCCAGATACTGGTCAAAGGACATTTAATCAACTACCAAACTCACAAATTGAATCCAGGATCGCTCCCAAGCTGCGAACCTGCGTCTTCAGGGGGAGTGGAACCCCATCCAACACAGGCTGTCACCCTATGCCCTGTTTGGCCTTTCTGAACCATCTTCAAAAGCATTACCAGCTGTACAGGACACCAACCTTAGGGGACAATCTTACTCGGACAACGAGGGATCGCCTAAGGATAATAACTAGCTGAATCTTGAGGGAAATCGAGACAGAGAACATTCCTTGAAAGGAAAAAGGCTTCAAGTCAGGCAAAAGATTCTTTTGTAATTCTCGATAAAGGATGGAATTAATACATATGAAGCGGTGTGTGTGCAGCAATGGACATTGGGGGAAAAGACAGACCGAAAGTGAGAAATATCAGGTCAAGATGGAGGTGCCCATTCTCTCTTTCAATCCCTTAATTGTGCGGCCTGCGCCTGAGCATGACAATGACTATCTTATTTCCTTTTCCTCCCCAGAAAACAGCCCTTAGCTGTCAATAACAATCAGGAATAGCGGAGTCTATTGTACCTTACTGCATTTTCTCTCTCTCTCTCTCCCTTTTATTTTAAAGAGCCTTTCATCTCGCCAGAAATGCATCGCCTCGGTATGGTTATTTCCCCATAAAGCAGAGGAAAGACAATTAACTGAACTTTATGCTAATGTCAGTGGCTTGATTAGCTACAACCTGATTAATTCCAAAGGAGACCATTCTTTGCAGATAGGGAGAGTGATAATAACAAAGATGAAAGGGAATTAAGGCGAAAGCGGAGAATGGACCCAGGCAGCGAATTGTCAAAAGAAAGAGAGCATTAATCTGACGGTGGGTGCCAACGTCGCCCTCGGATCACGCAAGAAGATCATAATCTTTTAATCCATATATACACCGTCAAGTGGAGATCCATGACGAGAAATGGAGGAGCTGCTTTGAGGAAAGCAGGGTTCCTGTTCCTCCGTCTTCTCTGTCAGGGTTGCCACCCTGAGTCCCCGGTGTCGTGACAGCCAGGCTGGCCTTGCCATTGCATGGGTCACGCAACAGCCGGAGGCAGCAGATGCTGAGGAGTCACAGCCATAACCTTTCCCATTTTACCTCCTTCGCCAAAAGCCATACACAAGCCACCCTCTCATCCTGAAATATCCTGCTGCCCACAAGTGCAGTGGGTGTTGCCATTTACTTTCTTTTTCTTGTCAGGAGCGACTTAAGAAACTGCAAGTCGCTTCTGGTGTGAGACAATTGGCCGTCTGAAAGGATATTGCCCAGGGGACGTTGCCCAGAATGTTTTACCATTCTTGTAGGAGGCTTCTCTCATGTCTCCGCATGGGGAGCTGGAGCTGACAGAGGGAGCTCATCTACGCTCTCCCCAGATTCGAACCTCTGACCTGTTGGTCTTCAGTTCTGCCAGCACAAGGGTTTAACCCATTACTCCACCGGGGGTGCCTCCTTCTCCTTCTCCTTTTTCTCCTTCTCCCTCTCCCCCTCCCCCTCCTCCTCCTCCTTCTTCTCCTTCTCCTTCTCCTCCTCCTTCCCCTCCTTCTCCTTTTCCCTTCTCATCCCCCTCCTCCTCCTTCCCCTCCTTCTCCTTTTCCCCCTTCTCCTCTTCCTCCTCCTCCACCACCTTCTCCTTCTTCTCCCCCTTCTCTTCCTTCTCCTTCTCTTTCTCCTTCTCCCCTTCTCCTCCTCCTCCTCCTTCTCATTCTTCTCCTTCTCCCCCTTCTCCTGCTCCTTCTTCTCTGTCTCCTTCTCCTTCTTCTCCTTCCCCCCTTCTCCTCCACCTCCTCCTCCTCCTCCTCCTTCTACTTCTTCTCCTTCTCCTCCTCCTCCTTCTCCTTCTCCTTCTCCCCCTTCTCCTTCTCCTTCTCCTTCTCTTTCTCCTTCTCCTTCTCCCCTTCTCCTCCTCCTCCTTCTCTTCCTTCTACTTCTTCTCCTTCTCCCCCTTCTCTTCCTCCTCCTCCTCCTCCTCCTCCTCCTTCTCCTTCTTCTTCTCCTTCTTCTTCTCCACCTCCTACTCCTTCTTCTTTTGAAGGCCCATTCAGTAATACCTAATTTCAAAATAAAGGTTCAAAGGAGGGAGATCAGGATCATTGAAGGTCATCACTACTTGACAATTGGACAGCAGACAAAGAAATAAGCCCACAGAACCCCCACCCCCACCCCCACCCCCAGTAGTGAGAAGGGTTGTCTTCTCAATGATTATCATCACGTTTGCATTAGCATATATCCATATTAATTGGAATATATATATTGCATGCAAATCAATGTGCTCTTTCATCCTCTATTTTTGGCTACGCGTTTCGTTTGGGGAGGTGATATGTAAGTGGCCTCTTCTAGACAGAAAATGCCCCTCCCTGACACCCACATATAGCATGAAGGGGCCTAGGAGTAATCCTTGCTGGGAGAATTGTGGTGCTCTAATCATGTCCCTTTTTTTGCCTGTGAAATACTGGCGAGCATGGAAATGTGGGCCAGATTATCAAAGTCAGACTTTCCCTGCAGGCAGGCAGGCGCTGGCTTTTAGTTACAGTCAATGGCAACAGTCGTCGTCATGTGGGGGAGGGAGACAACACAACGAAGGAGAGCAAGAGAAAGAGAGAGACCAAGTGCAAAAAAAAAATTCCTTTGAATATCTTCCCTTATGTATAATTACGTCTAATGCTTTCAAATAGGTTTGCCCTGCAATCAAGCACTGGAAAAAGTTCCCTCTGGCATTCGAGAGAAATCATCCCTTTGCTTGCAGGAACGCTTTGGTGAGGAGTCTGGTGAGACTGGAGGTCTCGGCTTCTGCAAAACACCCAAAGGTTTTCAAGCGGGGAACAATATGGAAACCAGCACGCTTCAACTGGAAGTTTTGTTCATCTTTAAACTGCCATTAAATTATGTTCTTGTGGGTTTTTTCGGGCTATATGGCCATGTTCTCGAGGCATTTTCTCCTGACGTTTCACCTGCATCTATGGCAAGTATCCTCAGAGGTAGTGAGGCCTTCTCGGTGGTGGCTCCTCGGCTGTGGAACACCTTCCCGTGGACATCAGACTGGCTCCTTCCCTGATGATATTCCGCAGGAAATTGAAGACTTGGCTGTTCAAGAAGGCGTTCGAACAAGAAGTGCAATAATTGGTAATGACGACAGGAATGGAACAACGGAAAATGATACTGGATTGTGGTTTAAACGATGAGACGTCGAGATTGGCTTTTTGTATTTTGATATTGTTGATGTTTTTGATGAGGATGTTTTTGGTTATTGCTAGATTGATATTTTAGATTGTGTCTTGAATTTTGCACCTTGTCCTTTCTATGTTGTACACCGCTGTGAGTCGCCCCCGGGCTGAGAACAGCGGTATATAAGCAAAGTAAATAAATAAATAAATAATAGTGAGGTCTGTTGGAATATATCCCATTATAAACCCATTGTCCTAATTCCAACAGACCTCACTACCTCTGAGGATGCTTGCCATAGATGCAGGCGAAACATCAGGAGAAAATGCCTCGAGAACATGGCCATATAGCCCGAAAAAACCCACAAGAACCTACAACAACCCAGTGATTCCAGCCATGAAAGCCTTCAACAATACATTGCCATTAAATTATCACTGAGGTGAAATTTCCAAGGCAGAAATGAGAAGTCTGTCTACATATTTTTGGGTTCTAGACTCAATTAGGTCTTCAGCCCTGGAGTCAGGGATCAGAGGAGATGGAATCTAACTGAATGAGCATCCTCAAGCAAATACTTCCATCAATGCTGAATTCTCATGTTTCTTTATGGAGTGTTGTTCATACCTAATCCAAATGTTCTTTCTATTTGTTCCATTGTGGACCTTCACTATCTAAACCAGTGGTTCTCAAAGTGTGCTCCGTGTAGCCCTTGGGACTCCATGAAGGATACTGCAGTTCACCTACATCCAGACAGCACTGTGGACTCAAACAATGATGGATCTGGACAACACTTGGCACAAGCACTCAATATGCCCAATGGTGAACACAGATGGAGTTTGGGGAAAATAGACCTTGACATTTGGGAGTTGTAGTCATTGGGATTCATAGTTCACCTACAAAGAGCATTCTGAACCATGCGAATGACAGAATCCGGGCAAACTTCCCACACAGAACCCCCATGACCATCAGAAAATACTTAATGCCATCCAATCCAACTCCCTTCATCGGAGCAAGAAAAGGTAATCAAAGTCCTCCCGACAAAGAGCCATCCAGCCACAGATAGATAGATAGATAGACAGACAGACAGACAGACAGAGATAGATAGATAGATAGATAGATAGATAGATAGGGAGTAGGGCTGTCCAACCACGGAAAAATTTGTTTCTAAATTCGATTCGTTTTTAGGGGGTTTTTGCGTTTCGTTATTTAAAAGAATTCCGAAATTTTTCTTTTAAAAAGTTCAATATTTACGAAATTTCAGAAATTACGAAACAATTTCGAAACAATAACGAATCGATTCGTTAATGGCGGACGCGATTGCGCAATACGCTAAAAAACCCTCCAAATGGGACAGGGATAATTTTTTTTTATCACTGATAAACCAAACAACGACTATAAAACTTGCACCAGACATATGGAAATAATAACGAAATAATAACGAAACAATTTTGAAACAATTACGAAACAATTTTGAAACAATTACGAAACGAATTGGAAAAATTCGTTTCGTTTTTTAGTTGCTCCTGAATGGTTCAATATCGCTTCGTTATCAAAAAAAATAACGAATTAATAACAAATTACGAAATTAACGAATGAAACCACCCAGCCCTAATAGGGAGTTTTGGTTGTTGGGATTTATAGTTCACCTACCATCAAATACCATGATAGAATTGAGCCAACTGGGGCATACAAGACTCCCATGACCAACAGAAAGCACTAGAAGGGTTTGGTGAGCATTGACTTTGGGTTTGGGAGTTGTTGTTCACCTACATCCAGAGACTACCATGGACTCAAACAATGATGGATGTGGACCAAACTCTACACAAATACTCAATATGCCCAAATATGAACACAGATGGAGCTTGGGGGAAATAGAATCTTGACATTTGGGAGTTGTAGTTGCCGGGATTTATAGTTCACCTACAATCACAGAGCATTCTGAACCCCACCAACGTTAGAATTGGTCCAAACCTCCCACACAGAAAAGCCATGTGGGTCACAGCAACGCGTGGCAGGGGACGGCTAGTATATATATACATACATACATACATACATACATACATACATATATATTAAAAAGATGCTCTGTATCATCATTTTGCTTTTTGGGGTGTTTAAGTCCTTTCCTCTGTTTTTTGGGAGGAGTTTATGAGTGATGGTCACTCATTGGTCTGTTAGTGTGCAAATTTCTTGTCAATTCATCCAGGCGTTTTTGAGTTATGTTAATCCCACAAACGAACATTACATTTTTATTTATATAGATGGAAGTCAACAGGAAAAGATAACCACACTCTGCTTGCTCACCTTTCTTCCCCACTCCTTTTTTTACTCTGTAATATACATATTGCATGTTTACTTTGTTGTTAAGCTGAGTAATGTTGCACGCTCAACAGCAGAATAAACACGTTGTCTATGATCTAATAATAACACTTTTACGGAGCGAGTATAATATTCTACAGCTTGAGAAAATAAACTCAAGCTTCCTCGTGGATAGAGGATGAGAGATCTGTTCCATGTCCATCTTCTAAATTTTATGAGCTTCATGCAACTAAAAGAAAAAGAAGAGAACTGTGAATCGATAGACATGTACTAGTAATAGGCATGAGATCAATGCAGTAGCCTCAGCCCAGTGCACTGTGCTTGGCCATCTCCATTCCACAGATCCAGTCTGTGTACATAATGTATTTCAGGAAGGCTGGAATTTTCCATCTCTTCTGTAGGACTACACAAGGCTACAGTTTGCTTTCTTCTGCATTCAAGTTCTTCCCATCCAAAATATATGATTTTGCTGGATTCTTCAAATACAAAATGAACATTGAAGGGATTTGGTGATGTGATGTTCTGCTTTGTGTTTGACTTATAAAATATTAGCTGTCCCCTGCCATGCATTGCTGTGGCCCAGTCTGGTGATCTGGAAAAGGCAGCATTTCTCTACCTGGGTGTTGGGACCCCTGGGGGGGGGGTCGCGAGGGGGTGTCAGAAGGGTCACCAAAGACCATTAGAAAACACAGTATTTTCTGTTGGTCATGGGAGTTCTGTGTGGGAAGTTTGGCCCAATTCTATCGTTGGTGGGGTTCAGAATGCTCTTTGATTGTAGGTGAACTATAAATCCCAGTAACTACAACTCCCAAATGTCAAGGTCTATTTTCCCAAACTCCATTTGTGTTCAAATTTGGGCATATTGGGTATTCATGCCAAGGTTGGTCCAGATCCATCATTGTTTGAGTCAACAGCACTCTCTGGATGTAGGTCAACTGTAACTCCAAAACTCAAGGTCAATGTCCACCAAACCCTTCCAGGGGTTTCTGTTGGTCATGGGAGTTCTGTGTGCCAAGTTTGGTTCAATTCCATTGTTGGTGGAGTTCAGAATGTTCTTTGATTGTAGATGAACTATAAATCCAGTAACTACAACTCCCAAATGTCAAGGTCTATTTTCCCCAAACTCCATCTGTGTTCACGTTTGGGCATATTGGGTATTTATGCCAAGTTTGGTCCAGATCCATCATTGTTTGAGTCAACAGTAGGTGAACTACAACTCCAAAACACAAGGTCAATGCCCACCAAACCCTTCTAGTGTTTTCTGTTGGGTCATGGGAGTCCTGTGGTTTGGTTCATTTGGTTCAATTCCATCATTGGTGGAGTTCAGAATGCTCTTTGATTGTAGGTGAACTATAAATCCCAGCAACCACAACTCCCAAATGACAAAATTGGGTGTTTTTTGAGTGATGGTCACTCATTGGGTTAGTAGATGTCTTGTGGCCAAATTTGGTGGCAATTTGTCCAGTGGATTTTGAGTTATGATATCACTCAAAATGAACAGAGCATTTATATATATATAGATTGCAAAAGAATGCTAAGTTGCATCTTCCAGGCAATACGGCACAGCCGGTGATGATGGTAAATGTCTTAGGCAGCACTTACCGGTGAGCAAGCCTTGTGTGGCACACCCAGAGAATTCAAATGCTGCTTATCACAAAGAGCTTTGCAATAAGGTTTTGATAGCTTTGTGGTCTCCAGAGGTCTCCATTACTTGCTCACCTTTGCTCTGTTGTTTCTATAATTATTTTGCAGAGGCTCAGCTGACCTGGCCCTCTTTCTCTTGTGTTCCTCTGGAAGGTTTGTCCCTTATTTAAAAACCATCCCCATTGTTGGTCCTTGAGTCATCTTTGTGGACCTCAGCTTCCTTTGGTGAAACAGGAGGAAGAGGACTCTTCCTGTATATACAACTTATGAAGGGATTTCTAACAGGAGTGGACCTCCCAACAGTAGTGAACTCCTGCCAGCATCCTCCCTCACTGAAAATGATGGCTGAGGTTGATGGAAACCACAGTCCAAAGACATTGAGACCAAAGATGAAAGAAACGTGGCCCACCAGATGTGGACTACAGTCCTCCACAACTAACTAGCACAGCCAATGCTGAGGAATCTTGGGAATGGCAATCCAAAAACATTGACGGTCTACACAATTCATACTCTGGTGGATAGAGTCAATGTTTACAAAATGTAGAGGTCAAAGGAGCATAAACGCAACTCTTCAGAACCCTTCTTGCCACAAGTGATGAGTGCTTGTTGCTGCTGTGTGTTTTCAAGGCTTCTCTGGCCTGTGATCCTAAGATAAATATGTTGTGTGGTGTTGTTGACAAGATTTGTTCAGAGGCAGTTTCCCATTGTCTTCCTTTGAGGTTGGAAGAGAGTGATCACTGTGGCCAGGTGTCCATCTCACTAGTGACAACCAAACAAATGAATCTGAGTGCTTACTCAGAGGTTAATTCCACTGTCTTTCTTGGGACTTACTCCCCTGAACCTACTTGCTTCCCTGCTTTATTATTGCATGGAAGACAATCTGGGACTCCTTCTAGGTTCATAGTTGAGGAGTCCTATTGTTTCCTCCAAAGTGAAGGGACACAGAATTGCACATTTACCCTAGGCCAGTTGCCTCTGAAAGAAGTCAAGAAGGTGTGTATCCACAGGAAAGTGTACAGGATCATGGTTCTGAAGGTTCAGAAGCCTTGCTGCCCTTCTCATTTAGTGGTCACTTCAGGGGGCCGTCCTACTGGATAGATAGATGGGACTATACCCAGCTAGTAATATTTGGATCTCTTGAAAAGAAGACAGTTGGAACAGCAAAGACCATCAGCATTGAAACCGTGACCCTCCACCATCAACTGTGCTGAGCTGAATACCACAATGTCTGAATGCCCAGAGATCACTGTCTCCCAAAGCAGTAAATATATTCTCAATGTTGGTGGACAGGAAAACAGATGTTGGTGGACAGGAAAAGAGACTGAAAGACGGGCTTAAAAACTGTGGCATAGACACTAAGAGACAACAGGGAAGCCCTGGTCCTTGAGTGTTCTAACTGGAGGTCAGCTGTTGTCAACAGTGCAGTGGAATTTGAAGACACACAAATGGAGGGTGAATGGGAGAAATGGACCAAGAGAAAGAAAGCTCCTCAAGCCAACTCCACCTGGAAATGGATGTTCTCACTGTGAAAGTACATGCAGATCCAGAATAGGTCTCTACAGTCATCTACAGACCCACCACCAAGACTCTACACTTGGAAGGCAATCAGACTCAGCCACGAGTGATGGCCTATGATGACCCAGCTAGCTCCTAACCTTCACTTCAGTCTTCAAAGATGATATACTTCAACTTTGCAAAAAGGACAAAACGAGATGTTCCAGACCCACCTCCAGTAACCTTTAGGGTCTCTGCTGAAGGCCATGCCAAGGTGGGAATCTGCTCTGGGTTTGGGTCCAAAGGAACTAGGTGAATTTCCTTGAAGGAAGAATGCTTTACAGTGGGAGTGGAGTTGATTCAGGGGTGAAAAAGGACAGGTTCAGGACCTTGGACACCTCCTCCAACTTTGTAGATTCAAAGGGAGAAGCTGGTAGGAATATTATTATTACATTGATTTAGATCCTGTTTTGATCTCGGTGGTTTTGGGTTGGAATGTGTTTTTTATGGATTTTAACTGTTTACACACACACACACACACACACCAATGATATTTAATTCTGTTTTCATGTTTGTATCTGTAGACTTTAAATTGTTTTTGACATCCTAGGCCACTTTGAGTCTTTTTGGGGAGATAAAAGGTGGGGTATAAATAAACATAATCATCATCATTATCATAGTCTCTTGAGCAAAACACAAAGTGGTAAGAAATGACAATGTTGGATGATGATGATGATAATGATGACGACGGTGATGATAATGATGATGTTTATTTATACCCTGCTTTTTCTCTCCATCCTTTCCATTCATACCCCTATTTTTATTTATACCCCCATTTTTCTCTCTATTCTCTCCAGTCATCATCATCATCATCATTTCTTGAGTGAGACACAAAGTGGCAAGAATTGGAGATGCTGGATGATGATACTGGTGATGATGAAAATGATAGTGATATAGGAAAGAACCCAAACAGAATGGGACCCTTCTTCAAGTCCCCATCCACCACTGAGTGATCTTCCTCAGCTTCTGTGGTGTCCTCTTAAAGGGACCACCCATTAAAAAACCCACCACCACTGGGCCAACAGAGTCCACATATATCCATCCAACATTCAATCCATCATATTCAACTCCTCCTTTCTTTGGGACGATTTCACCCTCTCCTTCCTTCTCTCCATGCTCCATTGAACTCTCCTCTTTCCCTTCCCTCCTGTACTCTTCTCATAGAATCATAGAATAATAGAGTTGGAAGAGGCCACAAGGGCCACATGGGAGAAGGTGATGGAGATGGAGATGGAGATGGAGATGGAGATGGAGATGGAGATGGAGAAGGAGAAGGAGAAGGAGAAGGAGAAGGAGAAGTTGTTATTGAGATTGCCTTACAATCATAGAGTTGGAAGGGACCACATGGGCCATTTAGTCCAACCCCCTGTCATGCAGGAAAAGCACAACCAAAGCACCCCTGACAGATGGCCATCAAGCCTCTGTTTCAAAGCCTCCAGGGAAGGAGCTTTCACCAGACTCCAAGGCAGAGAGTTCCACTGCTGAACAGCTCTTCTTATGGTCAGGAAGTTCTTCCTAATGTTCAGATGGAATCTCCTTTCCTGTCATTTGAACCCATGGCTCTGAGTCCTAGTTTCAAGGGCAGCAGAAAGGAAGCCTGCTCCCTTTCATACATGTATACATGGCTCTCATGTCTCCTCTCAACCTTCTCTTCTTCAGAGGAGGGCGACTAAAATGATCAAGGGTCTGGAGAACAAGCCCTATGAGGAGCGGCTTAGGGAACTGGGCATGTTTAGCCTGAAGAAGAGAAGGCTGAGAGGAGATATGATAGCCATGTATAAATATGTGAGAGGAAGCCACAGGGAGGAGGGAGCAAGCTTGTTTTCTGCTTCCTTGGAGACTAGGACGCGGAGCAATGGCTTCAAACTACAAGAGAGGAGATTCCATCTGAACATTAGGAAGAACTTCCTGACTGTGAGAGCCGTTCAACAGTGGAACTCTCTGCCCCGGAGTGTGGTGGAGGCTCCTTCTTTGGAAGCTTTTAAGCAGAGGCTGGATGGCCATCTGTCAGGGGTGATTTGAATGCAATATTCCTGCTTCTTGGCAGGGGGTTGGACTGGATGGTCCATGAGGTCTCTTCCAACTCTATGATTCTATGATTCTTCTGCAGGCTAAACATGCCCAGTTCTTTAAGATGCTCCTCAGAGGGATTCTTCATGGTCTCCGGACTTTGGATCATTTGGGTTGCCCTCCTTTGGGCACCTTCAAGCTTCTCAATATCTCTTTTGAACTGTGTTGCCCAGAACTGGACACAGAATTCTAGGTAAAGAGGTCTAACCAAAGCAGAAGAGAGAGGCGCCATGACTTCCCTTGGACACTAGACTCCTCATTGGCTTTTTGAGCTGCGGCATCACCCTCTTGGCTCAACTTGTGCTCCAAGATCTTTCTCGCCAGGAGCCAGGCATAGTCCCCCATTCTGTCTCTTTGGCATCTCTTTTCAGTATGGTCTCTGAGATGTGTCCTTGTTGGAATCCGTGGTGTTAGTTTTTGGCCATTCCGCTCCCTAATCCGTCTCTCTTCTGAAAGGAAGGAGGGAAGGAAGGAGGAAGGCAAGGCTTCCTGGCTGGGCTTGGGGGCTCCTCTTGCTTTGCTGCATTTGGAGTGGAGCGCCTCCTTCCTCCACTCTTTCCTCCCTCCCTCCCTTCCTCCTTCTCCCCTCCCTCCCTTCCTTTCGTTCTTCCAGAGCAGGAGGGAGAGGAGGATGCGCCTGGGTGAAGAAGCCTCGGCGTCGGGAGGCGAGGAAGTTTGAGCCCGGAGAGCGGTCGGGAGCGGAGCCGGGTTCCTGGGAAGGAGAAGGAGGAAAGAAGGAGGGAAGGAAAGGAGGAAGGGAGGAAGGAAGGAGGAGGAAGAGGAGGAGGAGAACGCGGGACAGCGAGACAGACAGAGAGAGAGGGAGAGAGAGCCCAGTCTTGCCTGCCTGCCTGCCTGCCTCTCGGTGTGTGTGGCTCTCTTTCTCTGGCGGGGGCGGCAGGCAGGAGCCCTTCCTTCCTTCGGCCCGGCCGGGGTCTTCTTCCTCCGCCTCCCCCTCCCCCTCCCGATGCCCCTCCGGACAGGATCGCCTTGAGGGCACCCAACGCGGAGGCAGGAGAGGCAGAAGGCAAGGCGGGCAGGAGAGAAGATGGGCCGCCCCCAGCCGGCGCTGCCCCCGACTCTGCTGCTGGTCCTGGCCGGGATGCTGGGCGAGGCCGGGGGAGGATTCCCCAACACCATCAGCATCGGTAAGGACCACCACCACCATCACCACCACTGCTACCTCCATCAGCACCATCACCACTATCACCACCATCACCACCATCTCCATCACTGCCACCACCATCACTATCCCCACCACTATAACCATCACCACTATCATCCCCATTTCCACCACCTCCATCATCACCACCACCATCACCATCACAACCATCTCCACCATCCCCACCACTATCATCACCATCACCATTCCCATCACCACCACCTCCATCACTATCATCCCCATCCCTATCACCACCACCATCACCATCATCACCTCCACCACCACCTCCATCACAAACACCACCTCCATCACCACCACCATTACCACCATCACCACCATAATCACCATAATCACCATAATCACCACCACCATCACCATCATCACCTCCATCACCATCACCACCACCATCACCATCATCACCTCCATCACCATCCCCATCACCACCACCTCCATCATATCATCACCATCCCCATCATCACCACCTCCATCATATCATCACCATCCCCATCATCACCACCACCATCCCCACCACCACCACCACCACAATCACTATCATCCCCATCACCATCATCACCTCCATCACCATCCCCATCACCACCACCACCTCCATCACCACCACCTCCACCATTACCACCTCCTCCACCATCACCACCATCATCACTACCACTATCATCACCATCATCACCATCACCACCATCTCCATCACCACCACAATCATCACCATCCCCATCACCATCACCACTATCATCCCCATCACCACCATCAAACCACCATCACTATCATCATCACCATCATCACCACCATCACCATCATAATCATCACCAGTTTTGGATGCCGCCTTGAAGGAAGGATGGAGGAAGACACATCCCTCCATCCCTTTGAGTCCTCATCCTCCAGGGCAGAGGAACTGTCCACAGAAGATTATTATTATTATTATTATTATTATTATTATTATTATTATTATTAGGTTGAGGAAGAATAGAGGAAGAGGAAGAGTGCTTCTCTCTCTATTTACCTTAAACTCCTCCATCCCTTCACTTGCATCCCTCCATCCCTTTGAGTCCTCCTCTAGGGAAGAGGAACTGCATACAGAACATTGTTATTGTTGTTGTTATTATTATTATTATTATTATTATTATTAGCAGATTGGGGAAGGATAGAGGAAGAGGGAGTGCTTCTCTCTCTCTTTACCTTAAACTCCTCCATCTCTTCAGTTGCATCCCTCTATCCCTTTGAATCATCCTCCAGGGAAGAGAAGCTGCCTACAGAATACCATTGATATTATTGTTGTTATTATTATGATCTTGGGGTGCCTCCTTGGAGGAAGGATGGAGGAAAATGAAATGCTAGTCTTTCTTTTTATCTTTAGCTCCTCCATCTCTTCAGTTGCTTCCGTGCATCCCTCTGAGTCCTCCTCCTCCAGGGCAGAGGAACTGGACCTAATAATAATAATAATAATAATAATAATAATAATAATAATAATGGTTCTGTGCAGATAATAATAATAACAGAAGCTACACATTATTATTATTATTATTATTATTATTATTAATAATTATTATTATTATTATTAGCTTGAGGTCCCTCCTTGGAGGAAGGATGGAGGAAGACTGAGTGCTTGTCTCTCTCTTTACCTTAAACTCCTCCATCTCTTCAGTTGCATCCCTCCATCCCTTTCAGGAGTCTTCCTCCAGGTTAGAGGAACTGGACAGAATAATAATTTTGTTGTTTATTCATTCAGTCGCTTCCGACTCTTCGTGACTTCATGATTATTATATTATTGATGAATTAATATGAATTAATAATATTATAATAATAATCTGTCAGCAGTTCCTCTGCCCTGGAGAAGGCTTGAAAGGATGGATGCAACTGAAGAGATGGAAGAGTCTTATTATTATTATTATTATTATTATTATTATTAGCCACACAGAGGGATGGAGGGATGCAACTGAAGAAATGGAGGAGTTATTATTATTATTATTATTATTATTATTATTAGAAGCCACACAGAGGGATGGAGGGATGCAACTGAAGAGATGGAGGAGTCTATTATTATTATTATTATTATTATTATTATTATTATTATTATTAGAAGCCACACAGAGGGATGGAGGGGTGCAACTGAAGAGATGGAGGAGTTATTATTATTATTATTATTATTATTATTATTCTTAGAAGCCACACAGAGGGATGGAGGGATGCAACTGAAGAGATGGAGGAGTTATTATTATTATTATTATTATTATTATTATTAGAAGCCACACAGAGGGATGGAGGGATGCAACTGAAGAGATGGAGTTGTTATTATTATTATTATTATTATTATTAGAAGCCACACAGAGGGATGGAGGGATGCAACTGAAAAGATTGAGTTATTATTATTATTATTATTATTATTATTATTATTATTATTAAAAGCCACACAGAGGGATGGAGGGATGCAACTGAAGAGATGGAGGAGTCTATTATTATTATTATTATTATTATTATTATTATTATTATTATTATTATTAGAAGCCCCACAGAGGGATGGAGGGATGCAACTGAAGAGATGGAGGAGATTATTATTATTATTATTATTAGAAGCCCCACAGAGGGATGGAGGGATGCAACTGAAGAGATGGAGGAGATTATTATTATTATTATTATTAGAAGCCACACAGAGGGATGGAGGGATGCAACTGAAAAGATTGAGTTATTATTATTATTATTATTATTATTATTATTATTATTATTATTAGAAGCCACACAGAGGGATGGAGGGATGCAACTGAAAAGATTGAGTTATTATTATTATTATTATTATTATTATTATTATTATTATTAAAAGCCACACAGAGGGATGGAAGGATGCAACTGAAGAGATGGAGGAGTCTATTATTATTATTATTATTATTATTATTATTATTATTATTATTAGAAGCCCCACAGAGGGATGGAGGGATGCAACTGAGGAGATGGAGGAGTCATTATTATTATTATTATTATTATTATTATTATTATTATTAGAAGCCACACAGAGGGATGGAGGGATGCAACTGAAGAGATGGAGTTATTATTATTATTATTATTATTAGCCACACAGAGGGATGGAGGGATGCAACTGAAGAGATGGAGGAGTTATTATTATTATTATTATTATTATTATTATTATTAGAAGCCACACAGAGGGATGGAGGGATGCAACTGAAAAGATGGAGGAGTTATTATTATTATTATTATTATTATTATTATTAGAAGCCACACAGAGGGATGGAGGGATGCAACTGAAGAGATGGAGGAGTTATTATTATTATTATTATTATTATTATTATTATTATTAGAAGCCACACAGAGCCCTGTAGGCACCCTGCATTGCCTGGCAGAGAGATCTGCAGAGCTGGGATACACAGCCTCCCATTTGGTTTGTAATTTTTTGCCTAGCCTTCCTGATAGAACCGTGGGATGTTGAGGAAGAAAGAGCCATGCACCAACCCATTGCTTTCAGTGGACTCAAAGAGCAACATTCCACCCTCTGCTTCTGAGACCAATGCCAAAACTTTTCTGTTGCCATTTTTATTGTCTCTGAGCCTGCCACTTAACTCTCTTTTGGGGAAGAAGGCTCAAAGAAGGGCCCAAGCTCCAACCCAAAGCCTTGAGGTTTGCAGAGTAGGATGTGCTAAGCTTAAGGTGACATAAGGGACCGGGGGATGAAGAGGGTGGCAAAGGGGGCACAGGCGGACCCCGAAATAGCCCATGCCTGCGCATGTCAGCCGAATGAGCCTTGCATCAGATGTGCTCCTTGGTCTCGTCCCCCACTCTTTGAGTAGGAGTGCAAACAATATATTAAATCCCTGCTCCTCCTCCTCAGGTTCTTCTGGGGCATTGAGAAATGCCAAGCTGTGTTTAAAAATAGGGTTTTCTTCCTTTTGCATGCAGCATCTTCCCTCTGTTCGGGCTCTCTTTCTCCTTCTCTCTCTCTCTCTCTCTGTCTTTTTTTGCACTGGCTGCTTCCTTTCCTCCCTGCTGCAGAAGGAACAGGCAGAGAGGGAGGAGGAGTGAGTTTTCCCCCTTAAGGCAAGCTAGGAAAGACAGAGATTGGGCACAAAATGTTCATCAAATCATCCAAAAAGAGAGAGAGGATGCTTTGTCTTCCCCTCGGCTCTTCTTCGGATCTGGCCCTATGTCTCATAGGTAGGGAAACCTCTATGCTGATGGCCATGCCAAACTTCCACAGTGTTTCTAACCTGTGCCTCCAATGGGCTTCTTTGGGAAAGGATGGCAATTGCAGCACTGGAAAAAGCTTGTGGCTGCTTTGCAATCTTTGCATCTTGCACCAGGAGCTGATCCCGAGACTATCCAAGCTTGGATTCTCATAGAAGCTCAGTGGGATTATTGCAGAGTATTTCTGCATAGGGTTATAGGACCCTGGGTGCGGACGACAACACATTTGGTTACTCAGCTGCAATCTCCCTTTCAGTGTTGACACATACAGGATTCTACTGTTCAAGTCCTGTCTTACCCTCCACATGTTTGCTTTCAATGCATTCCTGTTGGAGGAAGGTTGCAGTGCTTTCCACACATCTATACCATTGAATGCCATGAGAAATTGCTTCTACATTTAAGAAGTCCAACACTGAACATGTCATATTGACCTAGTACATTGAGTTGCTCAGGTTCCTGCTATAAGTCACTTTTAGACATGCAGAGGCACATATATAATGTGCATTGCTGCAATCCTGTGTATATTTTGGGTTGGGATTTTTTTTTCCATATCAGGAGCAACTTGAGAAACTGCAAGTCGCTTCTAGTGTGAGATAATTTTTTTTCATGTCAGGAGAAACTGCAAGTGACTTCTGGTGTGAGAGAATAGGCTGTCTGCAAGGATGTTGCCCAAGGGACATTGCCCGGATGTTTTGATGTTTTACCATCCTTGTGGGAGGCTTCACTCATGCCCCAGCATGGGAAGCTGGAGCTGACAGAGGGAGCTCATCCGTGCTCTCCCCGGATTTGAACCTGCGATCTCTCGGTCTTCAGTCCTGCCGGCACAAGGGTTTAACCCATTGCGCCACCAGGGACTCTGTGAGAGAATTGGCTGTCTGCAAGGATGTTGCCCAGTAGACACCCAAATATTTTGATGTTTTAACATCCTTGTAGGAGGCTTCTCTCATGCCCCCACATGGGGAGCTGGAGCTGACAGAGGGAGCTCAACCTACTCTCCCCAGATACGAACCACTGACCTCTCAGTCTTCAGTCCTGCCGGTGCAAGGGTTTAACCCATTGTGCCGCCGAGGGCTCTGTGAGAGAATTGGCTGTCTGCAAGGATGTTGCCCTGGGAACATTACCCAGATGTTTTGATATTTTACCATCCTTATGGGAGGCTTCTCTCATGCCCCCACATGGGGAACTAGAGCTGACAGAGGGAGCTCAACCTACTCTCCCCAGATACGAACCACTGACCTCTCGGTCTTCAGTCCTGCCGGTGCAAGGATTTAACCCATTGTGCCGCCGAGGGCTCTATGAGAGAATTAACTGTCTGCAAGGATGTTGCCCTGGGGACATTACCCAGATGTTTTGATATTTTACCATCCTTGTGGGAGGCTTCTCTCATGCCCCTGCATGGTGAGCTGGAGCTGACAGAGGGAGCTCATCCATACTATCCCCGGATTTGAACCTCCGATCTGTCGGTCTTCGGTCTTGCCGGCACAAAGACCCATGTGTCCTGCCAGCAAAAGGGTTTAAGCACCGGGGGCTCCTTGGGTTGGGTTTAAACCCCTTTTGTTGCATTGGCACTTACTCTAGACTAGAGGAAGTATGGAGCTGCAAACAGGGCTAGAGAAGCCCTCTTTGCAACTCCATACATTTATTCAGTAGCTCCCCTGATTGTCAGTAGGGCTTATTTCTAGGAACGTGTCCATAGAACTGCAGTTTTGCATTTATTTTAGAAACTGCTGGGATGTGCTGTTTTGAAAAATGGAGCCGTTGTGTGTCGAGCAGAAGCCCTGGCCATGAATTGCTTTGGACGTGTAATGTGTTGCTTCTGGAGGGTGGCATTGCTGCAGTGCCTTGCCTGACTGAGAAACGCCTCTTGGGCTGCATGTATCCCAAAGCAATGGATTCAAAGTACAATGTTACCACACACACACACACACACAAAGAAAGGGAAAGAAATGATGTTCTTCTCCATTGCAGGAGGACTTTTCATGCGAAACACAGTCCAGGAGCACAGCGCGTTCCGTTTTGCTGTACAGTTATACAACACCAACCAAAATTTCACAGAGAAACCTTTCCACTTGAACTACCACGTTGATCACCTGGATTCTTCCAACAGTTTTTCGGTCACAAATGCATGTAAGTAACTGGTTTTCTCCTTATAGCTACGGCCTCCGTTGTGTATCAAGGAATGGGGGAAATCCATCATTTCGCCCTAATCATCTCTCCGTAATTGCTGTTTATAGTTTGGTAAGCCCTGCCAAGGAAAATATTATTTGTCTTGCAGTGTGTCCTGCATGCCAGTTACAAGGCTTCATGCTTAATTTGCATATATGGACCAATTTCCACTTTCCCCCATTTGATACAAGCATTTCAAAGTTTCTAAAACCCACATGTGTGTGTGTGTGTGTTGTGTTGAGAGTGACCGACGGCGGATATGTGCCTTTTGGTGTCAAATTGTGCATGTGAACAGGGATGGTGTGGGCACTGCTTCACAACTAATATCTCTTGGGGATGAATGTGGAGGACGCTGCTTAAAGTGACCTTGAGTTGACAAAGTGAAGAAGGATTGCTGGCTGCTTTTTTTATTTTTCCAGCTTTTCTTCTTGCAGGAAATGTCCTGATAACAGGCAGTGAGTGTGCAAAGTGATGGATGCCGTAGGAATGAGAGAGAGAAACGATGTAGAGAAAGCTTAGCAGACTGGAAAGACAGGGGGCAAAATAGCACCAGAAACGCATGTGCTTTTTGCATCTGTCTGTAGAAGAGAGGAGCTGTTGAAAGAATGGAAACTGGGAAAGGAAACAAGCAAACCATTCTGCTTTCCTTTGGATCCTTACTAGAGTGGGACTATAGGAACCAGTCTGACTTATCCAAGTCTTGCCCGGGCTAGGACTAAAATAGACTTTTTGTTGTTGTTGTTGTTGGAGAAGGCCCCTGCAAACATTTGCTGTGATAGTAGGATGAAGTTGGTATGGCAAGCACATCTCTGGCTGTGTAGCAACCCCAAATAAGCTATTTATGAAGCAGAGAAAGGCAGAGCTGTTTAAATTCCTCTGAAAGTCTCCACAGGACACTTTGAGAGCTTGCAATGGTAGGCTTAATTATCTATTTATTTATTATTTCCCTCATTTCTATCCCGTGCTTCTCAACCCCCGAAGGGAGACTCAGGACGGCTTGCGATGGGCCCTCGTACAAGGCCATTACATAGCAATTACAATAATTGAAACCACAATTACAATAATTAAAACCAAAATTAAACAGTAAATAATAATAATAATAATAATAATAATAATAATAATAATAATACTTTATTTGTACCTCGCTTCCATCTCCCAAGGGACTCGGTGCGGCTTACATGAGGCCGAGCCCATAGCACATCAATAAACAATAGTGATAACAAATAATCAATATAAAACAGTTAAAATAAAACTCAAAAACAAATAAACACAACAAGCAATAAACAATAACATATTGTCGAAGGCTTTCATGGCTGGAATCACTAGGTTCTTGTAGGTTTTTTCGAGCTATAGGGCCATGTTCTAGAGGCATTTTCTCCTGACGTTTCGCCTGCGTCTATGGCAAGCATCCTCAGAGGTAGTGAGGTCTGTTGAAAATAGGAAAATGGGTTTATATATCTGTGGAATGACTGGGGTGGGGCAAAGAGCTCTCTGCTGAAGCTAGGTGTGAATGTTTCAGCTGACCATTGAAATCCACAAGCATGTGGACAATTTCAACAGAAAGGAGGAGACCATGAGAATAAACAAAATCTGGCTACCAGTATTAAAAAAAACTCTAAAATTACAACAGCACAACAACAGAGAGGAAACAACCAGGCACATCTTAACACCTCTCAACAGAACATTTTCCCAGGCTCAGGCAGGCCTTCAAATGCTAATGAAGGTGGTCAGCTGAAACATTCACACCTAGCTCCAGCAGAGAGCTCTTTGCCCCACCCCAGTCATTCCACAGATATATAAACCCATTTTCCTATTTCCAACAGACCTCACTACCTCTGAGGATGCTTGCCATAGATGCAGGAGAAACGTCAGGAGAAAATATGCCTCTAGAACATGGCCATATAGCCCAAAAAAACCTACAAGAACCTAATAACAGTAACATTCAGCATTTAAAAAGCTATGGCCGGGCCGAATGTAATAATTAAAATTAAAATTTACAATGCTGGGCATAAACAAGGTAGGGTAAACTAGGATAGGGTTTTCAAAGAAAGATATGAGCACGCAGACAATCCTAAGTCAACATTAAAGTGCATTTGAGGACATATTGCTAAGATGACATAAGTCATTATAAAAACAATAAAACAGTCTTGTCAGCCATAACGTCTTTCCAGTCACATCCCTTTAAGGTGCTGCTTGCATCTATTGTCCAAAAGCCTGGTCCCAAAACCATGCCTTTAGTTTCTTTCAAAAAGCCAGGAGGGAGGTGGCCGATCTTACCTCAGTTGGGAGTGTGTTCCAAAGGTGGGGAGCCACCGCCGAGAAGGCCCTGTCTCTCGTCCCCGCCAGGAGCATTTGTGCTGTTGACAGGAGCGAGAGCAGGGCCTCCCCGGATGATCTTAGATCTCAAGGTGGGACATAGGGGTGGATAATAATAATAATAATAATAATAATAATAATAATAATCCTTTATTTATACTTCGCTACCATCTCCCAAAGGATTCAGTGCGGCTTACAATAGGCCGAGACCCAATACAACAATAAAAGACAACAACAATACAGCAGTAAATAAAAATCAAAACAGTAAACATTAACAATAAACACAACACAATTAAAACCAGTGTCAGGGACAGATGTAAAGGTTAAACATTTTAAAAAGCTGGGCATGACCAGGTAAAATGGATAGGTATTTTGGCGAATAGGTAGGGCATGCAGTCAGACCTAAATCTCTAGTAAAGTGCATTTGGGACAAAATGCTTGTAGTTTCCTATTCTGGATGCGTTTGGACAAGTAAGCTGGGCCAAAGCTTTAATTGCTTTGTCTATCAGGCCTGGTCAACAAATCATTGGCCAGAAGTCATTGGAAGAAGGAATGCAGCTGTTAGGCAAATAGGCATCTTCAGATTATACACATGATATTTATATATTTCCTATACAATGTTTGATATGTGATAAATATCGGATGATTCGGCTTCATGGTGCTTTGAGCCCTACATACCTCCATACGAACCCATATATCTATTACACATCATGGTGTCAGTATGGTTCAAATATTAAAGCTATTGGTTTGCTGTGAGTTTTCTGGGCTGTCTGGCCATGGTCCAGAAGCATTCTCTCCTGACCTCTTACCCACATCTATGGTAGGCATCCCCAGAGGTTGTGAGGTCTATTGGAAACAGGCTTATATATATCTGTGGAATGATGTCCAGGGTGAGAGAAAGAACTCGTGTCTGCTTGGCAACCTTGATTAGCAATGAATGGCAATGAATGGCCTTGCAGCTTCAAAGCCTGGCTACTTCCTGCCTGGGGGGAATCCTTTGTTGGGAGGTGTAAGCTGTCCCTGGTTGTTTCCTGTCTGGAATTCCCCTGGTTTTTTAGTGTTGTTCTTTATTTACTGTGCTGATTTTAGCATTTTTTAAAATACTGTTAGTCAGATTTAATTCATTTTCTTGGTTTCCTCCTTTCTGTTGAATTTGTCCACATCCTTCTTGTGGATTTCAATGACTTCTCTGTGTAATCCAACATGATAGTTGTTAGAGTGCGCCAGCATTTCTGTGTTTTCAAATAACATCCCACAGATATATAAACCCCATTTTCCCAGTTTCTAACAGACCTCACAACCTCTGAGGATGCCTGCCATAGATGTGGGGAAAATGGTAGGAGGGAATGCTTCTGGAACATGGACAGACGGCCTGGAAAATTCACAACAACCCAATGATTCCAGCCATGAAACCTTCCACAACACATCAAAACTATTGTTCAAAAGTATCGTCAGCATGGTTTCCAAATCTTTTCTAACTTTTGGATGCAAATACAAGGAATCTGGATTTGGTCCAAGGTTTCTGATCTCTAAAGGTTGCAATCGGTGAAAACAAACCTCGTGGTGATATTGTCATCTATATACATGATCTTAGGACGTCATTCTTGATTGTCAGTGAGAACAGACAAACCTTCCGGCTCTATCTGTGTCGTTTGGTGTGGAATTTTGAGAGTGAATTCCACCTCAAGATCTTTGCAAGTTGTGCTTAGTCTTGCAATGGCTTCAGATTGGTTTAAACTTCACTTTGCAAAGAATGCAGAATAGCAAATTTTCAAAAGATTTAAGCAAAACCTTTCCAGCCTTAGAATCATAGAATCCTAGAGTTGGATTCTATTATTCCACCCCATTCTGCCAAGAAGCAGGAATATTGCATTCAAAGCACCCCCAACAGATGGCCATCCAGACTCTGTTTCAAAGCCTCCAAAGAAGGAGCCTCCACCACACTCCGGGGCAGAGAGTTCCACTGCTGAACAGCTCTCACAGTCAGGAAGTTCTTCCTCATGTTCAGGTGGAATCTCCTCTCTTGTAGTTTGAAGCCATGGCTCCATTGCGTCCTCGTCTCCAGAGCAGCAGAAAACAAGCTTGCTCCCTCCTCCCTATGACTTCCTCTCACATACTTATACATGGCTATCATGTCTCCTCTCAGCCTTCTCTTCTTCAGGTTAAACATGCCCAGCTCTTTAAGCCACTCTTCATAGGGCTTGTTCTCCAGACCCTTGTTCTCCAGACCCTTCTTGTAATAAGGTTTGCATTCTCTTTTCTCTCACACACTATGTCACTATAACTGCGATCGTTAACAGAAACCTTTGTGGCGGACGTTCCCTAAGGATTATATTTTGATGTCCAGATTATATAGGAATCTTTAACTATCCATTTTTCCAGTTGAGCCATTTCTGCTGCCAAATGTATGGGAACAGGCCAGCCTGGGCTTCCTGGTCAGTTGGCGATGCCCTTTGCAGAAGCCTTTTTGCTCCACGCTGCTCAAGTTGTGATCTTATGAGGGTTTTAGTTGAATAATCTTGTCTGACATGCACAGCTTTTTATAAACGTTGGAGTTGTAATACTTAATGAATGTAATCCCTTCAAAAAGCTCTGTCTCAAACATAATTTCTTTTACATAACTAATTTATGAATTTCAACTCAAGGCGTTATGCTACACTCGGTCCCCGTATCCATAGAATATGTGTCTACAAATTCAACCATCCACAGATTGAAAACCTTCTTGAAAAATCCAAGAAAGCAAACCTTGATTCAAGAACAAGGGAGCTCCAGACAAGAAACAGTCAGGGACAGCTAATGAACTCTCAACAAAGGATTCCCCCAGGAAGTAAGAAGCCATACCTTGAAACTGCTAAGCCATTAAATGCTAATCAAGGTGGCCAACGGAAACATTCACACCTACCTCAAACAGACAACAGGCATGATCATCAAGTTTGCAGACAATACCAAATTGGGAGGAATAGCCAATACTCCAGAGGACAGGAGCAAAATTCAAAACGATCTTGGCAGATTACAGAGATGATTGGCCAAAACTAACAGAATGAAGTTCAACGGGGACAAATGCAAGATACTCCATTTAGGCAGAAAAAACGAAATGCAAAGATACAGAATGGGGGACAATGAGGCCTGGCTTGAGAGCAGGACGTGTGAAAAAGATCTTGGAGTCCTCGTGGAGAGGAAGGTGAACATGAGCCAGGAATGTGATGTGGAGGCAAAAAAAGCCAATGGGATTTTGGCCTGCATCAAGAGGAGCCTAGTGTCTAGATCTAAGGAAGTAATGCTACCCTTCTATTCTGCTTTGCTTAGACCACATCTGGAATACTGTGTCCAATTCTGGGCACCACAAGAGAAATATTGAGAAGCTGGAATGTGTCCAGAGGAGGGCGACTAAAATGATCAAGGGTCTGGAGAACAAGCCCTATGAGGAGCGGCTTAAGGAGCTGGCATGTTTAGCCTGAAGAAGAGAAGGCTGAGAGGAGATATGATAGCCATGTATAAATATGTGAGATGAAGCCACAGGGAGGAGGAGGGAGGGAGCTTCCTTTCTGCTTCCATGGAGACTAGGACGCAATAGGACAATGGCTTCAAACTCCAAGAAAGGAGATTCCATCTGAACATGAGGAAGAATTTCCTGACTGTGAGAGCCGTTCAGCAGTGGAACTCTCTGCCCCGGAGTGTGGTGGAGGCTCCTTCTTTGGAAGCTTTTAAACAGAGGCTGGATGACCATCTGTCTAGGGTGCTTTGAATGCAACATTCCTGCTTCTTGGCAGAATGGGGTTGGACTGGATGGCCCAGGAGGTCTCTTCCAACTCTTTGATTCTATGATTCTATGAAGTGTTCTTTCTCCCACCCTGGACCTTCCACAGATATATAAACCCCATTTTCTTAGTTTCCAACAGACCTCACAACCTCTGAGAATGCCTGCCATAGATGTTGGCGAAAGATGTGGGATAACAGTATTTATTGAACCCCTGTACTTTGCATAAGTTCTTGGAAGCAACTCCCATTATCCTTGACCATTGGCTATATTGGCTAGTGCAGATGGAAACTGGTAATCAAGTTAAGTCACTTAGTGCACATCTCTTTCATCCAGCTCATGCTATTTTCCTCATGTTTGCCACTTGGGTTAACTACCTGATTCTGACTAATGGTAGAAGTGGTCCTGGCCAATGGGAACCTGATCAATAAACCAGAACTATATCACGAGCTTGTAACCTTTGGTCTTGAGAGGCACACCATCTTCAACTATGTGGGGTTCCCATTGTGGCGAGCAGCTGTGGCACTCGAGGTGTCATTCATCCAAAATTCCCAACATCCCTTGCTTTTGGTTGTGCTAAATAGGGGAGAGGTTGTAGCCCATCAACATCTGAAGAAGTTTGCAATGGTCCATCAATTCTGTAAGACTAAAGGCAGCTATTAGACCTATTCTTTGTCAGGTTGGAAATAAGGTGTGCCTTCTAGATGTTAGAACTAAGCATTTCTCATCCTGAGGGTGGGTCGCAAGGGGGTTTGAGACAGGTTGCCAAAGACTATTAGAAAACATATATTTCTAATGGTCTTAGGAAGACCTTTGGCAGAGAAGACTGAAGATCTCTCCATTGTCTTTCTCTTCTTTTTTGGAAACAGACAGCGTATTAAGTTCTTGTGGGTTTTTTTCGGGCTATATGGCCATGTTCTAGAGGCATTCTCTCCTGACGTTTCGCCTGCATCTATGGCAAGCATCCTCAGAGGTAGTGAGGTCTGTTGGAACTCGGAAAAGGGGTTTATATATCTGTGGAAAGACCAGGGTGGGACAAAGGACTCGTTTGCTGGAGCTAGGTGGGACAAAGGACTCTTGTCTGCTGGAGCTTTGTCCAAACCTCACCTGGAATATTTATACATGGCCCTCATCATGTCTCCTCTCAGTCTCTTTTCTGCAGGCTAAACATACCCAGCTCTTTAAGCCACTCCTCATAGAGCTTATTCTCCAGACCCTTGATCATTTTAGTCACCCTCCTCTGGACAATGAAGTTCTAACAGTCATGGGGAGTCTAGGGTCCACCTAGCTCCAGCAGACAAGAATCCTTTGTCCCACCCTGGCCATTCCACAGACACACAAACCCTCCCTCCCAGCTTCAACAGACCTCACTACCTCCGAGGACGCCCGCCACAGATGCAGGCGAAACGCCAGGAGTGAATTCTCAGACAGCGTATTCTCCCACCAAAAGCCCCCCCCCCCCCTGCTGTGATTGGCCAAACTCTCAGCCGGCCTCTCAGCCAAGGAGAGGGCTGTTTCTGAGACTGCAAGCTGGGAGGGGAGAGCAGGCATGTTTGGTGCATGGCAGCGTGGTGCACATGTGCAGGCAAGGGAGAGCGTGTAAGGCTGGAGGGAGGATCGTGCCAGCAAGTCCCTTCAAGGCGTGGGGGTTCTGTGTGGGGAGTTTGGCCCAATTCTATCATTGGTGGGGTTCAGAATGCTCTTTGATTGTAGGTGAACTATAAATCCCAGCAACCACAACTCCCAAATTTCAGGGTCTATTTTGTTACAGTAAGTCGTAGCAAGATCGTGTGTGTGTGTGTGTGTGTGTGTGTGTGAAAGAAAAACCTTATGATGTTAATTATTATGTGCAGCTGGTAATGTAGGTCAGCCAGCATGTTTGAGCCACACCCGGTGGGGTATAACTGTATGGATTTTAGAATACAGTTTGGAGAAGTTTGGAGAAGCAATATGCTGCTCCAAAGGAGATGCAATATGCTGTAATGCTGCGATAATAATAATAATAATAATAATAATAATAATAATAATAATAATCTTTATTTATACCCCGTCACCATCTCCCCCAACGGGGACTCGGGGCGGCTTACATCAGGCCAAGCCCAAACAACAGATTTAAAATTAAATAATAAAATTAGATACAAATTGCAATAAAATAAACAACATAGCATTAAAGTATAAAACATATAAGCATATAAACATGCTCTAACAGTGATGCCCTTTGCAATGGTGGAATAGCTATTTACTCAATGTTTATGTTTTGCTCTCTCATTTTAATGAAGATGAAGAAGCCTTATTCTGTGTTACTTGCAAGGACTACGTAATGTTTGATTTTGTATGCAACATTGCAAGTTTTTGTTTTGCCTCTGCTGATAAGAGTAAAGGTTTTTTCTGCTCCTTTTTTCCCCTTGACTGTGTGTCTATTGCATTGGACCTGGCTAAAATCTGCTTCTGTGCTACGTATTTTCCCCAAACTCCAACAGTGTTCACATTTGGGCACATTGAGTATTTGCGCCAAGTTTGGTCCAGATCCATCGTTGTTTGAGTCCACAGTGCTCTCTGGATGTGGGTGAACTACAACTCCAAAACCTAAGGTCAATGCCCACCAAACCCTTCCAGTATTTTCTGTTGGTGATGGGAGTTCTGTGTGCCAAGTTTGGTTCAATTCCATTGTTGGTGGAGTTCAGAATACTTGCTGATTGTAGGTGAACTATAAATCCCAGCAACTACAACTCCCAAATGGCAAAATCAACCCCCCCCCCCAAACCCCACCAGTATCTGTTGGTTGTGGGAGTTCTGCATGCCAAGTTTGGTTCAATTCCATTGTTGGTGGAGTTCAGAATGCTTGTTGATTGTAGGTGAACTATAAATCCCAGCAACTGCAACTCCCAAATGGCAAAATCAACCCCTCCCCCCTCAAACCCCACCAGTATCTGTTGGTTGTGGGAGTTCTGTGTGCCAGGTTTGGTTCAATTCCATTGTTGATGGAGTTCAGAATGCTCTTTGATTGTAGGTGAACTATAAATCCCAGCAACTGCAACTCCCAAATGGCAAAATCAACCCCCCCCCCAAACCCCACCAGTATCTGTTGGTTGTAGGAGTTCTGTGTGCCAAGTTTGGTTCAATTCCATTGTTGGTGGAGTTCAGAATACTTGCTGATTGTAGGTAAACTATAAATCCCAGCAATTACAACTCCCAAATGGCAAAATCACCCCCCCCCCCTCAAACCTCACCAGTATCCAAATTTGGGTGTATTGGGTATTTGTGCGAAACTTGGCCCAGTGAATGATAATCCATCCTGCATATCAGATATTTACACTATGATTCATAACAGTAGCAAAATTAGAGTTATGAAGTAGCAATGGAAATAATGTTATGGTTGGAGGTCACCACAACATTAAGGGGTCGCAGCATTAGGAAGGTTGAGAAGCAATGTTATAACTGATGGTGATGTGTGCAACATCTGGAGAGGCACACAGTTCCCACTCCTACCCTATGGATTTAACAGCAACAATTGCCATGGCCATGAATTCCATCACTCCATTGTGCTGTTTGTTGTTGTTGTTTTATTAGGGAGATGCAGTGTAGACGATTGTGTATATAAATAATGCCACTGCGCTCTAGTATGAATGGAGGAAGTCCCAGCCCTTGCCTCTGTCCAGCCTCCGTTTCTGCCTCTCCTGCTCTGGAAAGCACTAACATCTGTGGCTAAGTCAATGGAAGAAAGGATGGGGAAAGGTGACCTTGTCTGGAATGAAAGGCTTGCATGATGATAGATTGCAGCAGGGAGGAAATTATTTGCGGTCCTGCCCACTGAACATTTTAAGGCTTCGTAGCTTCAAATAAATATCCAGAAGGGCTGTTACTCTTTCCAGATCTGAAAGAAATTGTCTTTGAGAAGTCAAAATTGCTGGCGCATCGCAATCTGCCAAGAATGACGTCTTGCCTCTCCACAATATGTAGAAATGGCCAATTCCTTACTGATAAAAGAAGTGTTTGTCTTTTATTCCGAGTCTGTATGGGCGCATGATGTTCCTTCTTCCTCGTGTAGCTTTCTGGGAGTTGACATCCTCTAGACTGGATTACTGCAATGCGCTCTACGTGGGGCTGCCCTTAAAAACGGCTCGGAAATTCCAATTAGTCCAACGGGCAGCAGCCAGGATGTTAACTGGGGCCCATTACAGAGAGAGGTCAACCCTCCTGTTCAAGGAGCTCCACTGGCTGCCATTTGTCTTCCGAGCCCAATTTAAGGTGCAGGTGCTCACCTACAAAGCCCTGAACGGTTTGGGACCACCCTACCTGCGTGACCATATCGCTGTCTACGAACCCACACGTTCACTCCGATCATCGGGAGAGACCCTGCTCGTGATCCCGCCCGCGTCACAAGCACGCTTGGTTGGGACGCGAGACAGGGCCTTCTCTGTGGTGGCCCCCCGCCTCTGGAACACCCTCCCGAAAGACCTCAGACAAGCCCCTACATTGGCAGTCTTCAGGAGGAAATTGAAGACCTGGCTGTTCCAATGTGCCTTTCCAGGCTAGGAACCTCAGTAATCCCAGAAGCACTTTAGCAGATCCAATATCACCGCACTTTGCACACCGTATTTATATACTATAATCCCATACCAAGATTATGGCAACAAGAATGATTGACAACTGGAAAATAGAGGGAGAAACCGTGGAGGCCGTGACAGACTTTGTATTTCTAGGTGCAAAGATTACTGCAGATGCAGACTGCAGCCAGGAAATCAGAAGACGCTTACTTCTTGGGAGGAGAGCAATGTCCAGTCTCGATAAAATAGTGAAGAGTAGAGACATCAGACTGACAACAAAGATCCGCCTAGTCAAAGCCATGGTATTCCCTGTAGTCACCTACGGATGTGAGAGCTGGACCTTAGGGAAGGCTGAACGAAGGAAGATCGATGCTTTTGAGCTGTGGTGTTGGAGGAAAGTGCTGAGAGTGCCTTGGACTGCGAGAAGATCCAACCAGTCCATCCTCCAGGAAATAAAGCCCGACTGCTCACTGGAGGGAAAGATACTAGAGACAAAGTTGAAGTACTTTGGCCACATCATGAGGAGACAGGAAAGCCTAGAGAAGACAATTATGCTGGGGAAAGTGGAAGGCAAAAGGAAGAGGGGCCGACCAAGGGCAAGATGGATGGATGGCATCCTTGAAGTGACTGGACTGACCTTGAGGGAGTTGGGGGTGGTAACGGCCGACAGGGAGCTCTGGCGTGGGCTGGTCCATGAGGTCACGAAGAGTCGGAGACGACTGAACGAATGAACAACAACAATCCCATATCCCTCCAACACATCAGCACTTTTAACCCTGTACCCCACTCTGGTTGGCTCAGCTTTTAATAATGTCTTAATAATGTATATTGTTAATTGTCGTTTTCTGCTTATCTGTTTTTATTTGCTAGGTATTGTACTCTTGTATTGTTGTATTGTTTTGGGCTTCGGCCTACTGTAAGCCGCATCGAATCCTTTGGGAGATGCTAGCGGGGTACAAATAAAGTTATAATAATAATAATAATAATAATAATAATAATAATAATAATAATAATCTTTCCTCAAAGGTCACTGCACATATATATATTTAATGGGTTGTTGTAGGTTTTTCCGGGCTATATGGCCATGTTCTGGAGGCAATTTTTCTCCTGACGTTTCGCCTGCATCTATGGCAAGCATCCTCAGAGCTAGTGAGGTCTGTTGGAAGTAGGAAACATGGGTTTATATATCTGTGGAATGACCAGGGTAATGTTTCAGCTGATCACCTTGATTTGCATTCAATGGCCTGGAAGCGCCTGGGGGGAATCTCTTGTTGAGAGTGATTTTATGTGCCTGTTTGTTTCCCCTCTGTTGTTTTGCTGTGGTTGTGTTGTTGAAGGATTTCATAGCCAGAATCATTGGGTTGCTGTGAGTTTTCTGGGCTGTCTGACCATGTTCCAGAAGCATTCCTTCCTGACGTTTTACCCACATCTATGGCAAGCATCCTCAGAGGTTGAGAATGAAAATGAACAAAATTTGGCTACCAGTATTAAAAAAACTCTAAAATCAGGACAATAAATAAAGAGCAACTGTTAAAAAGCAGGAGAATTCCAGACAGGAATCAATCAGGGCTAACTAATACCTCCCAACAAAGGATTCCCCCAGGAAGGAAGCAGCCAGGTTTTGAAGCTGCAAGGCCATTCAATGCTAATCATGACGGCCAATTGCAACATTCACATTTGCTCCTGGTGGCACAATGAGTTGAAACCCTAGTGCTGGCAGGACTGAAGACCGACAAGTCAGAGGTTCGAATCCAGGGAGAGCATGGATGAGCTCCCTCTGTCAACTCCAGCTCCCCATGCTGGGCACACGAGAGAAGCCTCCCACAAGGATGGTGAAACATCAAAAAATCCCAGAGAGGAAACCATCAATGTCAGCTAACACCTCCCAACAAAGGATTCCCCCAGACAGGAAGCAGCCAGGTTTTGAAGCTGCAATGCCATTCAATGCTAATCATGACGGCCAATTGCAACATTCACATTTGCTCCTGGTGGCACAATGAGTTAAAACCCTTGTGCTGGCAGGACTGAAGACCGACAAGTCAGAGGTTCGAATCCAGGGAGAGCATGGATGAGCTCCCTCTGTCAACTCCAGCTCCCCATGCTGGGCACACGAGAGAAGCCTCCCACAAGGATGGCAAAACATCAAAAAAAATCCAGACAGGAAACCATCAGGGCCAGCTAACACCTCCCAACAATGGATTCCCCCAGGCAGGAAACAGCCAGGCTTTGAAGCTTAAAGGCCATTCAGTGCTAATCATGGTGACCAATTGCAACATTCACATTTGACCCTGGTGGCACAATGAGTTGAAACCCTTGATCCAGCAGGACTGAAAACCGACAGGTCAGAGGCTCTAATCTGGGGAGAGCACAGATGAGCTCCCTCTGTCAGCTCCAGCTCCCCATGCTGGGGACACGAAAGAAACTTCCCACAAGGATGGCAAAACTTAAAAAATTCCAGACAGGAAACCATCAGGGCCAGCTAACACCTCCCAACAAAGGATTCCCCCAGGCAGGAAGCAGCCAGGCTTTGAAGCTGCAAGGCCATTTAATGCTACTCAAGGTGGCCAGTTGCAACATTCACACTTGCCTATAGCAGACAAAAGTTCTTTCTCTCACCCCAGAGGGTCAGCTAACACCTCCCAACAAAGGATTCCCCCAGGCAGGAAGCAGCCAGGCTTTGAAGCTGCAAGGCCATTTAATGCTACTCAAGGCGGCCAATTGCAACATTCACACTTGCCTCTAGCAGACAAGAGTTCTTTCTCTCACCCCAGAGGGTCAGCTAACACCTCCCAACAAAGGATTCCCCCAGGCAGGACGCAGCCAGTCTTTGAAGCTGCAAGGCCATTTAATGCTACTCAAGGTGGCCAATTGCAACATTCACACTTGCCTCTAGCAGACAAGAGTTCTTTCTCCCACTTATATTCCACAGATATATAAGCTCCACCTGCCTAGTTTTGAACAGACCTCACAATCTCTGAGAATGCCTGCCATAGATGTGGGCAAAACGTCAGGAGAGAATGCTTCTGGAACATGGCCAGACAGCCTGGAAATCTCACAAAAACCCAATGTTTCTCATGTTTCTAATCCTGATTCCTTGTGGGGAGGGGGCAAAAGGATTCTGCAGCTTTCCCCCCTAAATGTGCAGGTGAATTAAGGTCCAGGGTCTCGAGAGTTGGTGCATCGTGGTTGGGGCATCTCTGAGAGAAGCGGCGCCTCAAACGCTTTGTGAGCTTGAGCTAAGTTGATGCAAACGGAGTCCTTGTCTATGGAATGAGACAGCTTTGTTGGAATATATTGGAACCGAACATCTTCCGTGCATAACTCCATCACGAGCATGGCTCGATATAATTTCTTTCTCTCTCTCTCTCTCTGTTTTAAATTAAAATCCCTGCCGCGTCTGTTGCCATTAGTGATTGAAATATGCTTGGAGTCCTGTCACTCCGGTTCCCTCAAAAATGGCACTGCTGGTGTGGTTTTTTTTTGTCCCCACCCACCCCCTCTTGTTCCGCACTTGTAGTGCACTACACAACATTGCTCCAGCACTGCAGTGTCAGCTCATTAGCACTCTGAGCGCATATTCCCCTTCTCTTTCCCTCGCTCCCTCTCTCTGCACTGTCATTGCAAAAAAAAGAGAGAGAAAAGGGAATGCTGTCGTACACCTTTATGGCCAGCCAATGCACTCCTGAATTACGCACTGTTTGCAGGGAAAATATACAAACACAAGTCTATTTACTTCCTCCCTCCTTGCCTTGTCATACACACAGAGTTTGAACACTTTAGGTAAAGGTAAAGGTTCTCCCCTGACATTCAGTCCAGACATGCCTAACTCTGAAGGTTGGTGCTCATCTCCATTTCTAAACCAAAGAGCCAGCGTTGTCCGTAGACACCTCCAAGGTCATGTGGCCGGCATGACTGCATGGAGCGCCGTTAACTTCCCACCGGAGTGTGTGTGTGTGTGTGTTTTCAGCCTGATGGGGAATACTCAAGGAAGTTCACATCTCACAGGATTGAATAAGAAGCATGCGCAAAGAAGGGCACACTAGCAGCCTAGTTGAGACAACGTAAAGGTAAAGGTTTCCCCTGACATTAAGTCCAGTCGTGTCCGACTCTGGAGGTTGGTGCTCATCTCCATTTCTAAGCCAAAGAGCCGGCGTTGTCCGTAGACACCTCCAAGGTCTTGTGGCCAGCATGACTGCATGGAGCGCCGTTAACTTCCCACTGGAGTGTGTGTGTGTGTGTTTTCAGCCTGATGGGGAATACTCAAGGAAGTTCACATCTCACAGGATTGAATAAGAAGCATGCGCAAAGAAGGGCACACTAGCAGCCTAGTTGAGACAACGTAAAGGTAAAGGTTTCCCCTGACATTAAGTCCAGTCATGTCCGACTCTGGAGGTTGGTGCTCATCTCCATTTCTAAACCGAAGAGCCAGCGTTGTCCGTAGACACCTCCAAGGTCATGTGGCCGGCATGACTGCATGGAGCGCCGTTAACTTCCCACCGGAGTGTGTGTGTGTGTGTGTTTTCAGCCTGATGGGGAATACTCAAGGAAGTTCACATCTCACAGGATTGAATAAGAAGCATGCGCAAAGAAGGGCACACTAGCAGCCTAGTTGAGACAACGTAAAGGTAAAGGTTTCCCCTGACATTAAGTCCAGTCATGTCCGACTCTGGAGGTTGGTTCTCATCTCCATTTCTAAACCGAAGAGCCGGCGTTGTCCATAGACACCTCCAAGGTCATGTGGCCATTAGCATGACTGCATGGAGCGCTGTTAACTTCCCGCCGGAGTGGTATCCATTGATCTACTCACATTTGTATTTTTCTAACTGCTAGGTTGGCAGAAGCTGGGGCCAGCAGCGGGAGCTCACCCCGCTCCCCAGATTCGAACCTACAATGTTTCGGTCAGCAAGTTCAGCAGCTCAGCGTTTTAACCCACTGCACCACTGGGGACTCTTTATTATCTAACTACAGCAGTTTATTTACTACTGAGGCCCCTTCTAGGTAAAGGGAAAGGTTTTCCCCTGACATTAAGTCTGATTGTGACCGACTCTTGGACTCTGGTGTCCATCTCCATTTCTAAAACAAAGAGTAAGCATTCTCCATAGACACCTCCAAGGGTCATGTGGCCAGCATGACTGCATGGAGAGCCATTATCATCCTACTATTATTATTTATCGTGTCATCAGCAACCATACCATTGTATTACATTGTATTACATATCATCCCACTGGAGCAGTACCTATTGATCTACTCACATTTGCATGTTTTCGAACTGCTAGGTTGGCAGAAGCTGGGGCTAATAGCAGGAGCTCACTCTGCTCCCTGGATTTGAACCTACAATCTTTTGATCAGTGAGTTTATCAATGCAAAAAACCTATCACATTTTATGAAAGTCTATTGACTTGAATGGGGATAGGAGACATAAAGTGGCAAAACACTTTCCTTATGAAATAAAAAGTGATTTATGACAGCTGATTGACTTAACTGGAAGCCCTCAGAAACGCAGTGGGTTAAACCGCTGAGCTGTTGAACTTGCTGATTGAAAGGTCGCAGGTTCAAATCCAGGGAGCAGGGTGAGCTCCCACTGTTAGGCCCAGCTTCTGCCAATCTATCAGTTTGAAAACATGCAAATATGAGTAGATCAATAGGTACCGCCCCAGCAGGAAGGTAAGGGTGCTCCATACAGTCATGCTGGCCACATGACCTTGGAGGTGTCTACGGATAACGCCAGCTCTTTGGCTTAGAAATGGAGATGAGCACCAGAGTCCCAGAGTTGGACACGACTGGACTTAATGTCAGGGGAAAACTGTTAGCTTTATCTAGAAGGGGCCTCAGTAGTAAATAAATTGCTGTAGTTAGATAATAAGGAGTCCCAAGTGGTGCAGTGGGTTAAACCGCTGAGCTGCTGAACTTGCTGACTGAAAGGTCGCAGGTTCGAATCTGGGAAGTGGGGTGAGCTCATCCTGCTGTCCCTAGCTTCTGCCAACCTAGTAGTTCGAAAACATGCCAATGTGAGTAGATCAATAGGTACCACTCCGACAGGAAGGTAATGGTGCTCCATTCAGTCATGCCGGCCACATGACCTTGGAGGTGTCTATGGACAACGCTGGCTCTTCGGCTTAGAAATGGAGATGAGCACCAACCCCCAGAGTCGGACATGACTGGACTTAATGTCAGGGGAAACCTTTACCTTTACGTTGTCTTAACTAGGCTGCTAGTGTGTCCTTCTTTGCGCATGCTTCTTATTCAATTCTGTGAGATGTGAACTTCCTTGAGTATTCCCCATCAGGCTGAAAATACACACACACATATATATACACAAATGCAGATTTATTTATTGTGTTTTGCCACAGTGTTTCCTCCTTTGCCAACCAGAGGTTGGGCGGAGGGAGAGCATAATTACCGAATTACCCTCCTTTGCCACGTTCCATTTAGCTGCTTGTTTGGGTTCCGCTCTTGCAATGGGCTTTTGTCGCCTTCCTCAATTATTCCTCCTGGGTGACGTGGTGCAATTCGTTTGTCAAGCATTCCAAGGGAAGGGATTTTGCAGAATGGAGCGCCCAGGGGTGCTTCGGGAGAGAGCGGAGTGTGGAGATGCATGGTGAGCATGTGAGCAGGCCGAGAGAAAAATCTCTTTTTTTCAGGAGAAGAGAGGAAAATCGACCTCCAGACTCTGTGTGCTCCATGCGCCTTTCCTTTCTGCTGCTGCTCGGCCTCACTGCATCTGGGCTGCCTTTAGCCAGCTGGCAAGAAGGGCAGTGATGCTCAAAGTGGTCAGCGGGCTGCTGCCAAAGATGTCTCTGTCTAAGGGCATTTTGGAACACAACATGGAAGACGCAGGGGGAGGCAGGGTTAGCTGTCCAAGGTGGAGATCACTCTGGTTCTCGACAGAATGCCCTTGCTTAATCATGGGCTAACTGCCTCACGCATTGCCAAGATGGTTGTGCTAATTGTTTGCGGACGGCATCTATAGCACAGTTCTCTCTTGTTGCATCCAGTTTCGCTCTCATCCTGCTGCCTGCAAATTAATAGCCATCAGTCCTGCATTCCATTGTATCAGGGGAAGTGTTCTGCAGTGGCAAGGTATCTAAGGATGTCTCTACACTGCAGAATGAATGCAGTTTGGCACCACTTCGATTGCGCTGGCGCAATGAGATGGAATTGTAGATTTGTCTTTTGATGAGGCACTAGCCAGGGGGATGCAGTGGTGCAGCGGGTTAAACCACTGAGCTGCTGAACTTGCTGACCAAAAAGTTGGTGGTTTGAATCTGTGGGACGGGGTGAGCTCCCGCTGTAGCCCTAGCTTCTGCAAATTTGCAATTTGTGAACATGCAAATGTGAATATTTATTTATTTATTATTTACTACTATTATTTAGGGATTGTGGCGCAGCTGGCTGAGTGTCAGCTGCATTAAGATCACTCTGACCAAAAGGTCATGAGTTCGAAGCCAGCCCGGGCTGGAGTGGGTGTCCAGCCATTGTGTAGCCCGTTGTCGACCTTTGCAACCCGAAAGACAGTTGCATCTGTCAAGTAGGAAAATAAGGCACCACCTTGTGTGGGAGGCTAAATTTAACTAATTTATGAGGCCATAAAGAAAAAAGACTCCGGGGAATGTGGAATGCGGAAGAACTTCATCAGTGTCGCTGATGGACGATGAAAAGCAGCAGCTCCCCTGGCGGCCAGAAAAAAGTTAAATAGCCTTGGTGTATTTGTGTGTTAAACGTTGTTTGTCAAAACTGGCATTGAATGTTTGCCATATATGTGTTGACTGTAATCCGCCCTGAGTCCCCTGCGGGGTGAGAAGGGCGGAATATAAGAACTGTAAATAAATAAATAAATTTGCCTACTTGCTTTTATTTATTTATTTATTTATTTATTTACTTTGCTCGTATACCGCAGTTTCTCAGCCCGTAGGCGACTCAACGCGGTTCACAACAAGAGCAAAAGACAATCCAACAACATACAATATTAAAACCATTAAGAGTATAAAATACAAACTAATGACATCTCAATAACAACACATTAACGTCTCGTAACTAAAATCGCGATCCAATTCGTCATCCATAATTCCGTTTCCTATATTCATCGTGTTCATTGCACTATTTATCCGAACGCCTGTTCAAACAGCCAGGTTTTTAGTTTTCTTCGAAACACCATTAGCGAAGGGGCTGATCTAATGTCCATGGGAAGGGCGTTCCACAGCCGAGGGGCCACCACAGAGAAGGCCCTGTCCCTCGTCCCCGCCAACCGTGCCTTTGATGCAGGCGGGATCGAGGCTTTTCAGAAAGCCTGTAAAACCTTTCTCTTCCGACAAGCTTTCGATGGGTGAATAACTCGGGACTATGTCTGTTCTTGTTTTTATTGTATTTTAAAGTTAATTGTATTGTTTTAATCTATTGCTGTAAACTGCTCCGAGCCAAATTGGGAGTAGCGGTATACAAGTCAAATAAATAAATTTATATACAACCCCTCTCAGCCCAAGGGCGACTCGGAGCTGTTAACAATAGGCAACAATTTGATGCCAGTGCAGTTACAACAAAATAAAACAATAATTAATACTTTAAAATACTAACAGCACTATACAAACATGAAAATCATGCACAGCATTTAAAAACATTATCAAAGCATCTCCATCTCAAATCATTGTCCAGTTGTGTCATCAGTTGTCCATAATATCATATATCTATGCCATATTTGGAAAGGCCTATTCGGAAAGCCAGGTTCTCACCATTCTTCTGAAGGACAGGAGGGAGGGGGCCGATCTTATCTCTCTAGGCAGGTCGATCCACGGTTGAGGGGCCACCAATGAGAAGGCTCTGTCTCTCGTCCCTGCCAGATGCATCTGTGAGGAAGGTGAGAGTGAGAGCAGGGCCTCCCCAGAAAAGATCAATAGGTACAGCTTCTGCGTGCAGTCATGGCGGCCACATTACCTTGGAGGTGTCTATAGAAAACGCCTGCTCTTCAGCTTACCAATGAAGATGAGCACTATGACCCAGAACAAAATTTCTGGGAGTTGCTTTGGACCGTGCTCTGATTTTCAAGAAGCACTGCTTGACTATCAAGCAAAAAGTAGGTGCTAGAAATAATATCCTATGAAAGTTGACTGGCACAACCTGGGGATCACAACTGGATACCGTGAAGACATCTGCTACTCTGCTGCTGAGTACACATGCCCAGTGTGGAATACATCTCACCACGTTAAAACAGTGGATGTGGCTCTTAATGAGACATGGCACATTATCACAGGATGCCTGCACCCAACACCACTAGAGAAATTATATTGTGCAGCCCAGTATTACACCAACTGACATCTGTTGGGAAGTAGTGGCCAGTAATGAAAGGACCAAGGCATTGATATCTCAGGCTTGTCCTCTGTTCAAATATCAGCCAGCAGGCCAATGCCTTAAATCAAGAAATAGCTTCCTAAGATTTATTTATTTATTTATCTATTATCCGAACTTCTATGCGGCCACTCCCCTGGGGCTCGGAGTGGCTTACAAGAACAGGCTAAAATCTAACACAATTTAAAAACAATTTAAAACTATTTAAAAACAGCAATATCAAAAATGAAAGGTCTGTCGAAACAGGTATGTCTTACATGCCCTGCAGAAAGCTGGTAATTCCCGCAAGGCAAGGACTTCAGGTGGCAGAGTGTTCCAGAGTGATGGTGCCACTGCTGTGAAGGCTCTGCGTCTGGTTGCTGTTAGACGCAAGGTCTTGACACTGGGAATTTCCAATAGATCTTGGTCCTCAGAACGGAGGGATCTCTGGGGTTGGAAGGGGGTGAGGCGGTCCCTCCGGTACATCGGCCCCAGACCATGCAAGGCCTTCAAGGTGAGTCCCATCCCTTTGAAAGTGATCCGGTGCTCAATTGGTAACCAATGCAGCTGCAGTAAGATTGGGGTTATGTGGCATCTCATCAGAATTCCCGCAAGAAGCCGAGCAGCTGCGTTTTGTACCAACTTGAGCTTCCGGATCACCAACAAAGGAAGGCCAATGTAGAGGGCCTGAGATACTCACAGGAACACCTCAGCAAGCGAGAGTCCAAAAGTGGCAGGGGAAAACATAAAACCTGAATCAGTGGCTGAGACCGGATGAGAGACTTCCCACTGGGCACACTAAAGACTGGGCAACTTGGAAGGAGCTGAACAAGCTGTGCTCTGGCACCACGAGATGCAGAGCCAACCTTAAGAAATGGGGCTACAAAGTGGAATCCGCAACATGCAAGTGCGGAGAGGAGCAAACCACAGACCACCTATTACAATGAAGCCTGAGCCTTGCCGCATGCACAATGGAGGACCTCCTTATAGCAACACTTGAGGCACTCCAAGTGGCCAGCTTCTGGTCAAAGGACATTTAGCATAACACACAGAAAAGAAAACCACAGACCACTGACAACAATGAAGCCTGAGCACTGCCACATGTGCAATGGTGTGCTGCAAAGCTCCAGTGGGATATGAAAGGATAACAATGACACATTGAAAGGTTAAAAATGGCAGCCACAAAAACAAAGTTTCTGGAGTAGAAGAACTACTTTCAAAGTGAGTGCTGCACAATTAAACAGGAAATAACACTTTCGAACCAAGAACAGAAAACTTTTCAAATTTTGTTATTAAGCGGCTGAGGGTGGAAAGGAAAGGCTCCAAGGCTGTTAGGAATTGTGGGAGTCCAAAACACATGGAGGGCCAAAGGGAGACTATAGGGAGACGGGTCAGTAGGAATTGTGGTTTTGCAGGTGTGTGTGTGTGTGTTCCTCCTTGAGGGTGGGCTACCTGACATTGAACCCTTGCTTCAGTAAGAGGCTTAAGGTCTCCTGGGTGTTTTCCGAGACTTCTCTTTGCCATCGGCTTCAGAAGGAATAAGAGCACAGCCTACTGGGAATGCTCACATGAGAGAGCCGCAGCAGTGCAAGGCAAATCGTTGACAAATATGCTACAGCAGGCAGCGGTTCAGGTCCAAGGGAGCATGGCGGCACATGACAAGCAAGAGAACAGCGCTGGACTTCACATCAATGGCTATTGGAGAGGCAGGAGAAGGGAGGTGAGCGGATTGGATCCTGGACCAGTCAACAAACCTCTCCTGGGTTCGTTGGCGCGTCGCCGAGGGAAGAGAGGAAACTTCAGGAGTTTGAAAAACAAGCTGTTTATTTACTCCGGCCAAAGTAAAGGTGCGTGGATCTGTCCATTGCAGAAAAGAAAGTCCGGCACACCTCTGCTCTTTGTTTGACCATCTCTTATACACATGCACCCTACACCACAGGAGAAATTACACTGCTTAGCCGGTATTGCACCACCCGACATCCGCCAGGAAGTAGCAGCCAATAGTGAAAGGACCAAGGCAGAGACATCTCCAGCTCATACCCAGCACGTCAACGACTTAAATCAAGACATAGTTTTCTTAGATCTACAGAGACACTCGCTGGAACACCCCAGCAAGCGAGAGTCCAAAAGTGGCAGGCCCAAACCCAGCACCTCAATCCGTGGGTGATACCAGATGAGAGACTCCCCCCTGGGCACACAGAAGACTGGGCGACTTGGAAGACGCTGAACAGACTGCGCTCTGGCACCACAAGATGCAGAGCCAACCTTAAGAAATGGGGCTACAAAGTGGAATCCACGACATGCGAGTGCGGAGAAGAGCAAACCACTGACCACCTGCTGCAATGCAACCTGAGCCCTGCCACATGCACAATGGAGGACCTCCTTGCGGCAACCCCAGAGGCACTCCAAGGGGCCAGATACTGGTCAAAGGACATTTAACCAACTACCAAGTTTGCAAAATCTGTGTGTTTTTTTTCTTTTTAATCTGTGTGTTTGTTTTGTTCTGTTAGAATTGTAACACAATGGTATGGTTGCTGATGACATGATAAATAAATACACATGCACAAACAAGGTATACGTCATACTATTTCAAGTGTCCAGCAGAGGAAAGTTACAACACTGAGGACTGTGGCACAGCTGGCTGGGAATCAGCTACATTAAGATCACTACTGACTGAAATGTCATGAGTTCAAAGCCAGCCCAGATTGGAGTGAGCTTCCAACCATCTGTGTAGCTTGCTGTTTACCTTTGCAGCCTGAAAGACAGTTCTAATAATAATAATAATAATAATAATAATAATAATAATAATTTTATTTATACCCTGCCACCATCTCCCTGAAGGGAATCGGGGCGGCTTACATGAGGCCAAGCCCGTCAAAAACACATACAACAATATATCCACAAACAAGCAAGCAAATAAAACAATATAAATAATACAATTGAACATATAAGCAATATGACACAAAAGATTTAAAAACATTATGGCAGGGCCAGATTTAGATTAAAAATTTAAAATCCTGGGTGTGTACAGATTAGGGTATGTCTAGGCATGGGGGTCAAGTAGGAAATTTAGGTACCGCTTATGTGGGGAGGCTGACTTAACTAATTTATGACACCCTAAAATTATAGAATTATAGAGTTGGAGGAGACCTCATGGGCCATCCAGTCCAACCCCCCCACCAAGAAGCAGGAAAATTGCATTCAAAACACCCTCGACAGATGACCATCCAGCCTCTGTTTAAAAGGCTCCAAAGAAGGAGCCTCCACCAGACTCCGGGGCAGAGAGTTCCACTGCTCCAGCAAGGAAGCAAAAGAATGAGGAAGTACTCCATCAGTGTCACAAATGGACAGTGAAGCACCAGCTCCCCTGGTGGCCAGAATACCCTCATGAAGCTGGAATGTTAAACAGCCTCTGTGAGTCTTCCTATATATGTTATGTGTCTATGGCATTGAATGTTTAGGAAACAGAGTTCTTAGATGTATTGTCGAAGGCTTTCATGGCCGGAATCACTGGGTTGTTGTAGGTTTTTTTGGGCTATATGGCCATGATCTAGAGGCATTCTCTCTTGACGTTTCGCCTGCATCTATGGCAAGCATCCTCAGAGGTAGTGAGGTCTGTTGGAAATAGGAAAAAGGGTTTATATATCTCTGGAATTACCAGGGTGAGACAAAGGACTCTTGTCTGCTGGAGATAGGTGTGAATGTTTCAACTGACCACCTTGACAATTTCAACAGAAAGGAGGAAACCATGAAAATGAACAAAATCTGGCTACCAGTATTAAAAAAAAAACCTCTAAAATTACAACAGCACAACAACAGAGAGGAAACAAACAAGGACATCTAATCACCTCTCAACAAAAGTTTGCCCCAGACTATGTCAGACCATTGTATGCTAATCAAGGTGGTCAGTTGAAACATTCACACCTAGCTCCAGCAGACAAGAGTCCTTTGTCTCTCCCTGGTCATTCCACAATATATAAACCCACTTTCCTAGTTCCAACAGACCTCACTACCTCTGAGGATGCTTGCCATAAATGCAGGTGAAATGTCAGGAGAGAATGCCTCTAGACTATGGCCATATAGCCCGAAAAAACCTACAACAACCCAGCTATTAAGTCTTTACCTCCCTTTTTGTTATTAGAGAGGGGCAGGGGCGGCTCAACCCATTACGCAAAGTAAGCATTTGCAGTAGAGTTGATTTTGCCCTGAGGCGCTCTTGAGGCGCTCTTGGGGGAAAATAGACCTTGACATATGCGAGTTGTAGTTACTGGGATGTATAGTTCACCTACAATCAAGGAGCATTCTGAACTCCACCAATGATGGAATTGAACCAAATATGGCACACAGAGCTCCCACGATGAACAGAAAATATATATATCCGTGATTGGTTTGGGGGGGGGGGGGCACCAAAATACTGTTTGCTTACCATTGAAGATTACCTAGGGCCACCTCTGGAGAGGGGTACCTGAAATTCCACCCCTATATAATTAGCAAATGGAGAGGCAAAACTAAGTAGAGTTTAGCAAAGCAGGTCCCTGGCTTGCATCCAGCTCTTAAATACGCGATCGTATCTCTGCATACGGACCCACACGATCCCTTCGATCTTCTGGGGAGGTCCTGCTCTCAATCCCACCAGCATCGCAGGCACGTTTGGTGGGGACGAGGGAGAGGGCCTTTTCAGTGGTGGCCCCTCGACTCTGGAACTCACTCCCTAAAGATATCAGACAGGCTCCAACTCTAGCAGTCTTCAGGAAAAGCTTGAAGACATGGCTGTTCCAATGTGCCTTCCTGGAATATTGATCCCATAGCACTTTGTTCTCCAAAGCACTTTACATTTCCCTGAGTCTGCTTGTTTGCCCTCCACAAACACCAGTATCACCTTGCGTTCATGGTCCAGCAATTATTTCCAATTTTAACTCTACATTTGGCCTTCCCACTGTTTTAATTATGTGTTCTTTTTTGATAATGTTGTGTATTTTATTGTCTATGTTTTTTAATTTGCTGTATTGATGTTTTATTGCTTGTATTGTTGTGTTTGGGCTCGGCCTCTATACTGGCCTTCTCATCTCAACCGAGGGACTCAGGTCGGTTTACAGCATATATGCAATTACAAAGTATACAAATACAACCGGGTGCAACATCATTAAGAATTAAAAACAACACAATAAAATACAATAAAACATCATCATTACAATTACCCAGGCCAAAACGGCAATACAATCGCAGTCGTAGTCGTAGTCACAGTTCATTAAAGATTCAGTCCTCAAAAGCCACATTCCAGAGCCAGGTCTTTAGTAATTTCCTGAAAGTCAGGAGGGAAGGGGCAGATCGGATCTCTAGTGGAAGGGAGTTCCAGAACCGGGGAGCCACCACTGAGAAGGTCCTGTCTCCACTGTGTGAGGGTGGTGGGACCGAGAGCAGGGCTCCTCCGGAAGATCTTAATAGCCTTGATGGCTCATAGGGGAGAATCCGTTCGGACAGGTAAACAGGGCCAGAGTCGTTTAGGGCTTTGTAGGTCAAAACCAGCACTTTGAATTGTGCTTGGAAGCTAATCGGCAGCCAGTGGAGCTGGCGTAACAGAGGGGTTGTATGCTTCCTGTACCCAGCCCCCGTTAGAAATCTGGCTGCCGAGCGTTGGACTAGCTGCGGCTTCCGGGCAATCTTCAGAGGCAGCCCCACGTAGAGAGCGTTGCAGTAATCTAAGCGGGATGTAACCAAAGCGTGGACCACCGTGGCCAAGTCAGACTTCCCAAGGTACGGGCGCAGCTGGCGCACAAGTTTTAATTGTGCGAAAGCTCCCCTGACCAATCCAAATAAAAGGATAGGGAGTGACTTCCCTGAAAACTTCCAGGAATGGCAGCCCACCTTTTCAACAACACTATGTAACAACATTTGGGGAAAAATAATATCTTCTTGGTTTGAAAGTGTTATTTCCTGTTGAATTGTGCGGTCCTGATTTTGAAAGTAGTTGTTATGCTCCGCAAACTTTGCATGGTTTTTCCTGCAAAGAAAAGTAGTTCATATGATTTTGGTGCAAACGTATTTTCTGCAACATTTCAGGATGTGCCAGAACAATGCTGAAGCACTGTTTTCTTGGCCACAGCAGGAAGCAATCTACAGATGTTATTGAGATGAATCTAGAGTTGACATATTTGAAGATGTACCTTCTTTGCTCAGGCGAGGATGAACCGAAATGGAGTGCAACTCCCCCGATCCTTCAGTCTGGGTACTGAGGAAATTCCCAGCGACTCTGTAAATGTTGCTGCTCTGCAGCTCTTCCTTTCCCTTCAAATTGTCTTTTCCAGCACAGATTCAGCCTTGTCGGTTGCTGAGAAAAGCTTTATAGTGCGAGCTGTGATCTATCTGTGTCCCCGGAGCCATGGGGGCTGAACCACAAAGAAAAAGGGCGAGCCTCTAACATTCATGCCGAAAAGAAGGGCCTCGTTTTATACTCGGAGGCCTAATTAATGAACAGTTAAGAGATAATGTTCTCTTATCCCTTTCACCATTGATTAGCATTGGCACCAAATTCAAGCTGGCGTCATTAGAGGCTGCACTCGGGGCAGCGGCGGAGAGCTCCTGTGATTATTCTGGCGTGCAAAGGGCCCTGGCTGGAGGGGAATCTCCATCAAGAGCTGCTTATGGGCGTCTAATCCTTCCAGGGCACCTGCGGGGTCACCAGAGCCTACAGGATTCCCTCTGGATAGAGGCGGCTCAAAGGCAAACTGAGGGAGAAAGGATAACTCTGGAGAATCGGAGCTCATTGGCTTTTGCTGCTCTTCCTGCTCCTTGTAATTCTTGATACCCTTCAGGGTGAACACAATCTCCAGTGAGCCCATAATCGACTGACTCTTCCTAACCATTACAGCAAGGTGAACAATTGTGGTTGGACAGAAAATCTCCTGGATTCTCCAACTTAAGTGCCAATAAAGACCTGGAAAAATTCAGAGGTCCACATCTAGTTTTGAAATACAACATTGCATTGTATAATGTATTGTCGAAGGCTTTCATGGCTGGAATCACTGGGTTGTTGTAGGTTTTTTCAAGCTATATGGCCATGTTCTAGAGGCATTTCTCCTGACGTTTTGCCTGCATCTATGGCAGTGTTTCTCAACCTGGGGGTCGGGACCCCTGGGGGGGTCGCCAAGGTGTTTCAGAGGGGTCACCAAAGACCATCCGAAAACACATTTCTGGTGGTCTTAGGAATCCCTTTGGCATGGTCATTTGGATTCACAGTGCTCTGTGGATGTAGGTGAACTACATTTCCCCTAAATCACTGTCAATTGATCCCAAAGCTCTCTACAATTTTCTGTTGGTCATGGGGGTTTCTGTGTGAGAAGTTTGGCCCAATTCTATCATTGATGGGGTTCAGAATGCTCTTTGGTTGTAGATGAATTATAAATCCCAGCAACTACAACTCCCAAATGTCAAGGTCTATTTTGCCCAACCTCCACCAGTGTTCACATTTGGGCATATTGAGTATTCATGCCAAGTTTGTTCCAGATCTATCATTGTTTGAGTCCACTGTGCCCTCTGGATGTAAGTGAACTACAACTCCAAAACTCAAGGCCAATGCCCACCAAACTCTTCCAGTATTTTCTATTGGTTATGGGAGTTCTGTGTGGCAAGTTTGGTTCAGTTCCATCGTTGGTGGAGTTCAGAATGCTCTTTCGATTGTAGGTGAACTATAAATCCCAGCAACTATAACTCCCAAATCACAAAATCATTATCGTCCCATCCCCTCAATCCCACCAGTATTCAAATTTGGGCGTATCGGGTTTTTGTGCCAAATTTGGTCCAATGAATGAAAATACATCCTGAATATTAGATATTTACTTTCAAGATTTGTAACAGTAGCAAAATTCCAGTTATGAAGTAATAACAAAAATAATTTTATGTTTGGGGGTCACCACAACATAAGAAACTGCATTAAGGGGTCACAGCATGAGGAAGGTTGAGAACCACTGATCTATGGCAAGCATCCTCAGAGATAGTGAGGTCTGTTGGAACTAAATGGGTTTATATATCTGTGGAATGACCAGGGTGGGACAAAGGACTCTTGTCTGCTGGAGCTAGGTGTGAATGTTTCAACTGACCACCTTGATTAGCATTTGATGGCCTGGCAGTGCCTGGAGCAATCTTTTGTTGAGAGGTGATTTGATGTCCTTGTTTGTTTCTTCTCTGTTAGAACAGCACAACAACAGAGAGGAAACAAACAAGGACATCTAATCACCTCTCAAAAAAAGATTGCTCCAGGCACTGCCAGGCCATCAAATGCTAATCAAGGTGGTCAGTGGTCAGGACAAGGTGGTCAGGACAATGATATGTTGCATGTTCCAGAGTAGGCCAGCCGGACACTCTCCACATCAACACTGACAAAGAAACAACAAGAAATACTGTTTACCCACAAGCAGAAAGAAATTACATAGATTAGAAACCATTACTTTATTTTCCAGATCACCAGACTGGGCCACAGCAACGTGTGGCAGGGGACGGCTAGTAATAAATAAACATGGTTCTTCTCAACCAATCTTTCATGGCATTTAACCTGATGGAGACCTCAAAAGGTTGGACAAATCTTTAGGTCTTCTTGGGTAAACTATTATGTCTATCCATATCCATATCCATATCGATACACACACACACAATAACAAATTTTGAAACTTTTTTTGTTCCTGGTTTGAAAGTGTTTGAAAGCTCCACCGGCTTCCAGTCTGCTACCAAGCACAATTCAAAGTGCTGGCTGTAGCCTATAAAGCCCTAAATGGTTTCGGCACAGCTTACCTGTCCAAATGTATCTATGAACCATCTTGGAGGTTCAGATCATCTGGGGAGGCCCTGCTCTCAGTTCCACCTCTCTCGTAAGTGCGACTGGTGGTGGCGAGAGACAGGGCCTTCGCAGTAATGGCTCCTTGGCTATGGAACTCCCTCCCCAATTAAATTAGATCAGCTCCTTCCCTTCTGGCCTTCGGAAGAAAAGTAAAAACTTGGCTATGGGACCAAGCCTTTGGGCAGTAAGCACTACAAGGAACTATCTGGGATTATGTGCAATAGATATGATATTTGGAACGGCCTGGACTACGATTGTTGGATTGTGTGATTTTAATGTTCATATTGATATGTTTTTAATTCTATGTTTTAATGTTAAATGATGTCATGTTCTATGATTTCATTCATAATCCATGACAGCTGGGACCTTGCCTTTTTGGGCACCCAAACAAACCAAAGAAGCCAGATTAACAGAAGGAAACGGCTAAAAATGAATCCGCGTTCAAGCCTAGCTGTGACTTAAAGTGGAGAACGAATGCCATTGTTTCTGTTCAAACCCACATTGATATAAACAAACTGAGTTCTTATCTAGTTCATACTGGAGTGGATAAGTCTCTCAATTGGAAAAGAGTGATTAAAAGTAGCAGGAAAAAGGCAAAATTGTCATCCTCCAGATGTTTATTTATTTATTTATTATTACACTTGTATACCGCTAATATCTCAGCCTAAGTCGGCGACTCATTGCGGTTTACAACATCTAAAAACAACACTATTCAATTTAAAAACATAAAAACACATATAAAATACAGAATTATTGGGCCACCAATAACAATCCAAGTGCATCTCGTAACTGGGATCGCAATCCAAATTCGTCGTCCGTAATTACCAGTCCTTAATCGTCAAGGTTCGTTTCGTCGGATTATCCGAATGCTTGTTCAAACATCCATGTCTTAAGTTTTTTCCGAAACGCCATCAGCGAAGGGGCTGACCTTATCTCTATAGGGAGGGTGTTCCAAAGCCGGGGGGCCACCACAGAAAAGGCCCTATCTCTCGTTCCCACCAGCCGCACCTGTGAAGCCGGCGGGATAGAGAGCAGGGCCTCCCCAGAAGATCTTAGGGTCCTGGCGGGCTGATAGGCTGAGATACGTTCGGATAGATAAGTTGGGCCAGAACCGTTTAGGGCTTTAAAGGCCAATGCCAGCACTTTGAATGGAGCCCGGTAGCAGATCGGCAGCCAGTGGAGCTGGTACAGCAGAGGAGTTGTGCGCTCCCTGTGCCCCGCTCCTGTTAGTATCATGGCTGCCGCCCATTGGACTAATTGGAGCTTCCGGGCTGTCTTCAAAGGCAACCCCACGTAGAGAGCATTGCAGTAATCAAGGCGGGATGTAACCAGAGCGTGGACTACCGTGGCCAAGTCAGACTTCCCAAGGTACGGTCGCAGTTGGCGCACGAGTTTTAACTGTGCGAAAGCTCCCCTGGTCACCGCCGAAACCTGGGGTTCCAGGCTCAGCGATGAATCCAGGATCACACCCAAACTGCGAACCTGCGTCTTCAGGGGGAGTGCGACCCCGTCCAACACAGGTTGTAACCCTATACCCTGTTCGGCCTTGCGACTAACCAGGAGTACCTCTGTCTTGTCTGGATGTTACTGGCATTCAACTCCCATCGGCCTCAGCCAGCATAATCAATGATAAGGGGTGTTGAGAATTGGGTTGTTGTAGGTTTTTCCGGGCTATATGGTGTTGAGAATTGAAATACAGTGGTGCCATGAAGACTGTAGTTTTATGACTAATGAGAATAAATGTTGTTTAAATGTTTGGCTTTCCATAGTGTAGAGTTTTTGCCTCCGAGTCCATTCGGCAGATGTTTGTTCAACAGTTGTTCAGTGTGCAACTGTTCCTTGGGATTGTATAATAAGAGCAGAATCCCTCCGTTTCTCAACCCTGCTTCCTTTCAAAGCACTATAGCAATCTTTTGATTCTTAGAGCAGAAATGCCCCATTATCCGTTGCCTTTGAAGCATCCCAAAGTACTCACCAGCGATGAATGGCGCTCAAATGCAGACGCCATGAAAACTGTCATAAAAGGGAGCTTGTATTGATGGCATGCAAGGAAGGTGTAACTCAGAGCATCATTTCATATCCCAATAATAGTTGCATTGTATGGGTGCCAGTGCGAAATGAATGGCCTTGTAAATATAAATCAATACAAGTTCTTTCAAACGACTGGCAAAGTTTTCAGATTATCAGCAGCTTCAGTGCCTTCCACCGATCTTCCTCAAAGCTTTAACCTGGAGCGCTACTGAGTTTATTTGCAACACAAAGGCCTTACTCTTAGCATTTGGTATCACAAACAATTACTTCTCCAACGTGCCTAGTACCTTGTGCTCTTATTTATTTATTTATTTATTTATTTATTTATTTGTCGTGTCAGAACAACCAGTCTAACAGAACAAAGCAAACAAACAGAAAAATACACAACTTTGAGTTTGGTAGCTGGTTAAATGTCCTTTGACCAGTATCTGGCCACTTGGAGTGCTTCCGGTGTTGCTGCAAGAAGGTCCTCTATGGTGCATGTGGCAGGGCTCAGGTTGCATTGCAGCAGGTTTGTTCTTCTCCACACTTGCATGTCGAGGATTCTACTTTGTAGCCCCATTTCTGAAGGTTGGCTCTGCATCTGGAGAGCCAACCTGCCAGTCTGTTCAATGCCTTCCAAGTCGCCCAGTCGTGGTGCCAGAGCGCAGTCTGTTCAATGCCTTCCAAGTCTCTCATTTGGTATTAGCCATTGGTTGAGGTGCTGGGTTTGAGCCTGCCACTTTTGGACTCTCGCTTGCTGAGGTGTTCCAGCGAGTGTCTCTGTAGATCTTAGAAAACTATGTCTAGATTTAAGTCGTTGGCATGCTGGCTGATACCCAAACAGGGGATGAGCTGGAGATGTCTCTGCCTTGGTCCTTTCACTATTGGCTGCTACTTCCCGGCGGATGCCAGGTGGTGCAATACCGGGTAAGCAGTGTAATTTCTCCAGTGGTGTGGGGCGCAGACACCCCGTGATAATGTGGCATGTCTCATTAAGAGCCACATCCACTGTTTTAGCGTGATGAGATGTGCTCCACACTGGACATGCATACTCAGCAGCAGAGTAGCACAGCGCAAGGGCAGATGTCTTCACTGTATCTGGTTGTGATCCCCAGGTTGTGCCAGTCAGCTTTCATATGATATTGTTTCTGGCACCCACTTTTTGCTTGATGTTCAGGCAGTGCTTCTTGTAGGTCAGAGCACGGTCCAGAGTGACTCCCAGGTATTTGGGTGTGCTGCAATGCTCCAGTGGGATACCTTCCCAGGTGATCTTCAGAGCTCGGGATGCTTCTCTGTTCTTGAGATGAAAGGCACATGTCTGTGTTTTAGATGGGTTAGGGATCAGCTGGTTTTCCCTGTAGTAGGCAGTAAGAGCACCTTGTGCTCTAAAGTTCAAAGAGCCAAGGTTACTCCCTCCAAGATTTGATAGTCTAAAATGCGGGCAGTGAGAAAGAGGGACAAGATGTAAGGTACGAGGTGGTATTTATAAACCCCAGACTTTATTTGAGCTGGGGACAAGGACTATGCTGTTATGGATCTTTTTCTTTCTTTTTTTTTTTTTGTCACTACTAACCGATTCAGATTTTCGGGAGAGTCTGTTCATAATAACGCCCAGCTACCAATCTGGGAATACTATGACTACATCCACCCCCCAAAACTGAGTTCTCTGAACTCCAAATGTGATACAATTCTCCTGTGCTCTTCCCTATATTCTCTTTTTGTTTCCTCCCTCTACATTTGCAGAGAGAACGGGAAAAACCCACACCGAGTGTTGTGGCTGTTCCTCGGGGGGGAAAGAGCTCCAGTGATGCCTGGCTGTGAACATCTGCTTAGATTTCTAAGCTTCCAGGAGTCATTGCTTTCGTTCTTTCCTCATGCGGGATTTGCTCCACTAAGGAAAGGAAAAACAAGAAAGGCTTTGAAAATGCTCCGATGCCTCGATGGAGGAGTGAGGAGAACCTGCGGTCTGCCAGATATTGTTAGACAACAACATTGTGAATGGGTTTTGATGGGAGTCCGGCAATGGCTATGGGTATCTCACAGAGCACATCTACATTGTGCAATTAATGCAGTTCAACACCACTTTAACTGTCATGACTCATAGTGATGGGATCATAGGACTCGTCATTTTTGGACTTTAGCATTCTCTGCTAAATAGTGCTCCATTGCATTGAGCCATGATTTTTAAAGGAGTGTCCAGCTGCAGTAACTAAAGGTTAAGGTTTCCCGTGGACATTAGACCGGGCTGTGGTGCAGCTAGTTAGTAGCCAGCTGCATTAAATCATTACTGATCGAGAGGTCATGAATTCAAAGCCAGCCCGGGATGGAGTGAGCTCCCGACTATTAATAGTCTAGCTTGCTGTTGACAGTTTCATCTGTCATAGAATCATAGAATCCAAGAGTTGGAAGAGACCTCATGGGCCATCCAGTCCAACCCCATTCTGCCAAGAAAGGGGGAATATTGCATTCAAATCGCCCCTGACAGATGGCCATCCAGCCTCTGTTTAAAAGCTTCCAAAGAAGGAGCCTCCACCACACTCCGGGGCAGAGAGTTCCACTGCTGAACGGCTCTCACAGTCAGGAAGTTCTTCCTCATGTTCAGATGGAATCTCCTCTCTTGTAGTTTGAAGCCATTGTTCCACGTCCTAGTCTCCAAGGAAGCAGAAAACAAGCTTGCTCCCTCCTCCCTGTGGCTTCTTTTCACATACTTATATGTGATGTCACGTAGGAAATTTAGGTAATTTAACTAATTTAGGACACCAGCAGTGTGTGTAAGAATGAGGAAGTATTCCATCAAGGACTCGGTGTCACAACTGGCAGCTCCCCCTGTGGCTGGAATTGAGCATACCCTCATGAAGCCGGAAAGCAGGAATGTTAAATTGCCTCTGTGTCTGTCTATATATGTTGTATGTCTAAATGGCCTTGAATGTTTGCCATGTATATGTGCATTGTAATCCGCCCTGAGTCCCCTGCGGAGTGAGAAGGGCGGAATATAAATACTGCAAATAAATAAATAAATAAAGTCTAGTCGAGTCTGACTCTGGGGGTTGTTGCTCATCTCCATTTCTAAGCCAGCGTTATCCATAGACACCTCCAAGGTCATGCGGCCGGCATGACTGCATGGAGCGCTGTTACCTTCCCGCTGAAGCATTATAAATAATGTGAGAGGAAGTCATAGGGAGGAGGGAGCAAGCTTGTTTTCTGCTGCCCTGGAGACTAGGACGCAATGGAGCCATGGCTTCAAGCTACAAGAAAGTACCACCTGAACATTAGAACAAACTTCCTGACTGTGAGAGCCGTTCAGCAGTGGAACTCCCTGCACCGCAGTGTGGTGGAAGTTCCTTCTATGGAGGTTTTTAAACAGAGGCTGGGTGGCCATCTGTCAGGGATGCTTTGAATGTGATTTTCCTGCTTCTTGGCAGAAAATTGACTCACATTTGCATGTTTTCAAACTTAAACTGGGGCTAACGATGGGAGCTCACCCCGCTCTGCGGATACATACCTGATGCTAAGGCACCACTGCAGCACTCTTTTTCTGAAACTTACCCTTAAAAAGTGTTTTATCTTTCACACTGTCATTTATCTAATGGCATGTTTCTGAGCCTCATCCTCAGCCATCTCCTTCTCTTGCTGTCGAATTCCAGAGGGAACCGCACAGCAGATGGCTACGTGGCTGTTTATAATCTGTTGCTTCCTTCCACCTGTGTGTGTGTGTGTGTGTTGAATTGTGTGTGCAGACACACATGTTACAGCTCCTCCAAGTAGCAAACTCCAGTGGTGAGTGCCAAAAGAAATGGAGCCAAGCCAGGACTGCTGAGAACCAAGAGGGAGACATCAAGATACTTGAAAGACGCAGTAGTAGGAAGCCATCAAATCAAATAGATGTTGTAGGATGCAGCCATTGTCAACACTAGACTAAGTAGATGAATTCTATGGGAGGCATCCTCAAAGGTTGTAATGTGTGTTGGCAAGTGAGGTTTATATATCTGCCTGCCATAGATGTGGGTGAAATGTGCCGCCCAGCAGGTCTGACTCCTCCATTACCCACCTTCGATGGTGCCGCCCTATCTCCATCGACCACTGTTAAGAGCTTAGGTGTCGTCCTGGATTCACAGCTGACAATGGAAGCTCAGGTCACTGCTGCCAGCAAACAGGCCTTTTTCCATCTACGACAAGCGAGGCAACTGGACCCTACCTATCTGACGAGGCTCTGGCAACTGTCATCCATGCCACGGTCACGTCTAGGCTGGACTATTGCAACGCCCTGTATGTGGGCCTTCCGATGTCTATGATCCGAAAGCTTCGTATTGTTCAGAAAGCGGCAGCCAGGCTACTCACAAGAACGCCCATGAAATGCCATAGAACACCAGTGCTGCAACACTTACATTGGCTTCCAACTGAGTACCGTGGTCTATATAAGATGCTAGTTCTGACCTTTAAAACTCTTTACGGCCAGGGTCCATCGTACCTTAGGGACCACCTCTCTCATCGGAGGTCGCAACAACCAGCCCAACGTGACTTACTCCATATACCAGGTCCTAGAGAAGTGCCCTTGGAAAGGACCAGGCGCAGGTGGGCTTTCTCTCTTTCTGCCCCTGCCTTGTGGGATTCCTTGCCGCCCTAGATGAGAGCCATGCGTGACTTAGGGCCTTTTACTCTAGCACTCAAGACCTGGCTTTTGACTAGAGCATTCGATCTCTGTTAATTTTTAACTTTTGTATGACTGTATTTTATCTTTTATAATTTAGCTGTAAATCGCCTAGAGCATTCTCGGATGGAGGGTGATTAATAAGTTATTAAATGATGATGATGATGAAATGTCAGGAGAGAATGCTTCTGGAGCATGGCCATACAGTCCAGAAAACTCACAGCAAAACAATATCTCTCAGTCTGTTTGTCATCTTTGTCACCCAGATGGTAACAATTCAAAATAATAACATGCTGGGTGAGATGCATCATTAAGAATGTTCTGAGCTTTCTTAAGGCAGCGGGACTTCCAAAGTCCTTCCAAAGAAGGGAGTAAGAGGGCAACCAAGGATGGGGATGGGGATCACTTTCCACCCTTGTTTGCCCTCCATTAACATGCAAGAACCTAATGATTAGTAGCTAAGAGACTTGCTGAATATTTACTTCTCTTTTTGCTTATGACCTCTTTCCTTGGGAATTGTAGAATCCTTAGTGCAGTGTTTCTCAACCTGGGGGGGGGGGGGGGGGCAGGTTCGCAAAGAGGTGTTGGAGGGGTTGCCAAACATGATCAGAAAGCACAGTATTTTCTACTGGTCATGGGGGTTCTGTGTGGGAAGTTTGGCCCAATTCTATCATTGGTGTAGTTCAGAATGCTCTTTGATTGTAGGTGAACTATAAATCCCAGTAACCACAACTCCCAAATGTCAAGGTCTATTTTCCTCAAAATCCACCAGTGTTTACATTTGGGCATATTGAGTATCCATGCCAATTTTGGTCCAGATCTATTATTGTTTGAGTCCATAGTGCTCGCTGAATCTGGGTGAACTACAACTCCCAAACTCAAGGTCAATGCCCACCAAATCCTACCAGTCTCTTCTGTTGGTCATGAGAGTTCTGTGTGCCAAGTTTGGTTCAATTTCATCATTGGTGGGGTTCAGAATGTTTTTTTGATTGTAGGTGAACTATAAAACCCAACGACTGCAACTCCCAAATGTCAAGGTCTATTTCCCCCAAAATCCATCAGTGTTCACATTTGGGCATATTGAGTATCTGTGCCAATTTTGGTCCAGATCCATCATCGTTTGAGTCCAAAGTGCTCTCTGGATGTAGGTGAACTACAACTCCAAAACTCAAGGTCAATGCCCACCAAACCCTTCCAGTATTTTCTGTTGTTTGTGGGAGTTCTGTGTGCCAAGTTTGATTCAATTCCATTGTTGGTGGAGTTCAGAATGCTCTTTGATTGTGGGTGAACTATAAATCCCAGCAAGGACAACTCCCAAATGACAAAATGAATGACTTCTCCTACCCCCCCCCCCCCAAAATGCTACCAGTATTCATATTTGGGGGTATTGGGTATTTGGGCCAAATTTAGTTCAGTGAAGGAAAATCCATCCTGCATATCAGATATTTACATGACGATTCATAACAGCAGCAAAATGACATTTATGAAGTCACAACAAAAATAATGTGATGGTTGGGGGTCATCACCACATAAGGAACTGTATTAAGGGGTCGCAGCATTGGGAAAAATTGCCTTAGCAGAACATAGTAGTTTTCTGCATTCTGCTGTGGGAAATACCAGTAAATAAACAAACCATTCCTCCTCCCCATGGCCACACCAAAGTAGTTCCATTTCATAGAATCCTAGAGTTGGAAGAGACCTCATGGGCCATCCAGTCCAACCTCATTCTGCCAAAAAGCAGGAAAATCACATTCAAAGCATCCCTGACAGATGGCCATCCAGCCTCTGATTAAAAGCCTCCAAAGAAGGAACTTCAACCACACTGCGGGGCAGGGAGTTCCACTGCTGAACAGCTCTCACAGTCAGGAAGTTTGTTCTAATGTGCAGGTGGAATCTCCTGCACATTAGAAGTCATTCTTCCATTGCATCCTAGTCTCCAGGGCAGCAGAAAACAAGCTTGCTCCCTCCTCCCTCTGACTTCCTCTCACATTATTTATACAGGGCTATCATGTCTCCTCTCAGCCTTCTCTTCTTCAGGCTAAACATGCCTAAACATAGCAGCGAGGGTAGAAGTGAGATTCTAAAATTGGATTTATCAGACTGGGGAAAAATAGAAAAATACTTCCAACACTGCTCTATCAAATTATAACGATGACACCACCACACTACAGACTAGCTCACCAAAATATAAAGGGAGTATAGTTGCTGAACTAACTGTATGTTTAGAAGTTAGGAACTGGGAACCACTGGAACTGAGAGACTTAAAATGATTCTTTAAAAGATTTCCGCTGCCACCACATTAATAAACAGGCTGAGGTATTATTGAAAGGTTGTTCAGTAACACACTGTGTCACTATAGTTTTCTTAAAGGCTGCTGAAAGCTGACTTGAGTAATTTGCTTTGACCACAAAGGTATTCACACTGAGACTGGTATAAGCTGGTAAAAATAACAAGAATGTTTATTGAACAGGCTTGAAGGATCCAGGTACAAAAGCTTAATGGTTTCAGTAAAATACTGGCATAAAAAGCTTGTGGTTGCGTTTGAGTAAAAAAATTTAAAACTTCTGGTTTACAAGTCTTAAAGTTACAACACAGAAAATTACTTCAGGAAATGAATCTCTGAAAGTAACTCACCAAAAATCCCCCTTAGGAAACTAGCCAAAAACCCTGAACTAGTCTTCCTTAGGAAATGAACAGACCACTAAAGGGGTTCTGCTCCACACCGTATTCTAGCTATATACAACAGCTATTCTGAATACTAGACAAAAGACTGACCCAAACTACTTCTTCAAAAACCCAAACTGCTCTCGCTAACACCCACACTTCTATTCTCTACCCGATCCGAAGTCCAACTGGCAAACTGGGAACTCAATCCTCAGTTTAAAAGCCACTTTTTCCCCTTCAGATCACTTAGGCTCTGCCCCATCTTCCTAACCAATCCTAGCCTTCTAACTTTCCCTCCAAGACTAGAACACGCCTCCTTAAGGCAAACCTAAGCTAAGATGGCGCCTCCCTGTCTCCCTTTCCTAAAATGGATGTCGTGGCTTCACCAGGCCCACTTCCCTAGGCCTAAGCTAGCCTGCTAAGGATAAGGAATTCATTACACTTGCTCCCTCTTCCCTATGACTTCCTCTCACATTATTTATAAATGGCTATCATGTCTCCTCTCAGCCTTCTCTTCTTTAGGCTAGCTCTTTAAGCCGCTCCTCATAGGGCTTGTTCTCCAGACCCTTGATCATTTTAGTCACCCTTCTCTGGACACATTCCAGCTTGTGTTTCTGTTGCTGTTGTCGACCTGTTATGTTTGTGTTCTGTTTCCATACAAAAAGATGATGCAGCTCTTCCAAAGGCTCGTCTTGTTACTAACGTTGCCCAGCCTTGGAATTGCAGCAAGAATACTCTTTTGGAAGCAGCCTCTCCTCCTATTTCGTACAACATCTGCAGGAAAGAGAGATCTGTCCCATCCCTCTGCATGAATTCTTACCCACTGCAGCAGCTTCGCGGGAAAGATCCACTGGGTGCTATTATAATTGCCAAATGTCAATGAATCTTGTGATCACCTCTTTTTAATTGTTGCCAGGGTTCTCCCGGCTGAAATTATGCAGCGTTGCCGCACAAACGGAATATCTGGGATAGATAAATTCGCTCCTGCTGCTTGCAAAATAGATGGGCTCGGAACAGCAAAACAGCAGGTGGTCAGCCTCTCTTGCATTAATTAAAGCCCACGTGCCGCTTCCACTCTTCCATCGGCCCCTTCCATTCTTCCATCCATCCATCCTTTCCTTTCCCCAAAACAGCCTAACCTGATGACTGTGTCCAGACTTAGTCATGCTGCGTAAACTGATTTGCTTCATTGGGACTGAAATTAGTTATGATTACCCAGTTATGAATTGACGACGGCCGTCATTGATTTCGGAGGGTTTAAATATAATTACGTATGGATCCATAACAATTAACAAATACATTCTTCCCAAATGTTGGAGGTTAATTTCTTTTTGTTGTTGTTCATTGCCAATGCAAAGAGAAGCAGAACAGAGCCAGGAGGAAAACTTCTAATATGTTGGGCTGCTGTGAGTTTTCTGGGCTGTCTGGCCATATTCCAGAAGCATTCTCTCCTGATGTTTTGCCCACATCTATGGCAAGCATCCTCAGTGGTTGTGAAGTCTGTTGGAAACTAAGAAAGGGTGGGATTTAGATATAGATATAGATATATGAATGTAATGGTGTCCAGGGTGGGAGAAAGAACTCTTGTCTGCTTGAGGCAAGTGTTAATGTTGCAACTGGCCACCTTGATTTGCACTGAACAAAATCTGGCTACCAGTATTAAAAATACTCTAAAATTACAACACCACAACAACAGAGAAGAAACAAACAAGGACATCTAATCACCTCTCAACAAAAGTTTGCTCCAGGCACTGTCAGGCCATTATATGCTAATCAATGTGGTCAGTTGAAACATTCCCACCTGGCTCCAGCAGACAAGAGTCCTTTGTCCCATTCTGGTCATTCCACAGATATATAAACCCTTTTGCCTAGTTCCAACAGACCTCATGACCTCTGAGGATGCTTGCCATAAATGCAGGTGAAACGTCAGGAGAGAATGCCTCTAGACCATGGCCATATAGCCCGAAAAAACCTACAACAACCCAGTGATTCTGGCCATGAAAGCCTTTGACAATACAATTTTATTATTAACTGATACATATAGAAAAATAAAACATATGTAATTTTTTTTAAAAACTGTATTTGGACAAGCTGACTATGTGCACAAGCTTGGCAGATCAGGATTAAAAGAGTCCCTATCTGCTTCATGTTTCTAGAGCCATCCAGAATGGCATGTAGGTTTGTTGAAGAAGCCTCGAATGAGACAGATGTCACGAAGGTGGAGAAGAGACGAAATTTGGCCTAAATAAATAATAGGCTGCCGGGGATGTGAGCAGATTCAGTGCTGTTCTGCATTTCTAAGCAAAGAGACAGATGTCCCAGGAACACAAGGAAGGAGGAGCAGATGTTTCCCATGGACACAGAAGTGTCCCTTGTGTAGGCCTTGCTCGAGTCATGCTCTCTCTGTGCGCCTTGCACACATCTGTTGATCTTTGCAAGACACATACATAGAGCGCAATACAGCCTTCCCTCACTACTTCGTGGTTCGTTTTTAGCGGACTCACTGTTTCATAGAATCCTAGAATCAAAGAGTTGGAAGAGACCTCATGGACCATCCAGTCCAACCCCATTCTGCCAAGAAGCAGGAATATTGCATTCAAATCACCCCTGACAGATGGCCATCCAGCCTCTGCTTAAAAGCTTCTAAAGAAGCAGCCTCCACCACGCTCCGGGGCAGAGAGTTCCACTGCTGAACGGCTCTCACAGTCAGGAAGTTCTTCCTCATGTTCAGATGGAATCTCCTTTCTTGTAGTTTAAAGCCATTGTTCCGCGTCCTAGTCTCCAGGGAAGCAGAAAACAAGTTTACTCCCTCCTCCCTGTGGTTTCCTCTCACATATTTATACATGGCTATCATATCTCCTCTCAGCCTTCTCTTCTTCAGGCTAAACATGCCCAGCTCCTTAAGCCGCTCCTCATAGGGCTTGTTCTCCAGACCCTTGATCATTTGAGTCGCCCTCCTCTGGACACATTCCAGCTTGTCAATATCTCTCTTGAATTGTGGTGCCTAGAATTGGACACAATATTCCATGTGTGGTCTAACCAAAGCAGAATAGAGCATGGGGAGCATGACTTCCCTAGATCTGGACACTATGTTCCTATTGATACAGACCAAAATCCCATTGGCTTTTTTTGCCGCCACATCACATTGTTGGCTCATGTTTCGCGTTTTTTCATTTAATTTCTTTTCATATTAATTTAAAATATATATTGTGGTATTTTCGCTGTTTTGCGAGTGTTTGCTGCCGCCGCTCTCCAAGGTGCCTATAGAGAAAGTACCCATACCTGCAACTGTAGAAGTTACTACGTGCCATGCCAAAGATATAGGAGTGTTTTAAAAGAAACAGGTACATGTACTGTACAGAACAGTGTGGGAAAGGTTATTAAGGGAAAGGGTCCTGTAGGGCAGTGTTTCTCAACCTGGTGGTCGGGACCCCTGAGGGGGTCGCGAGGGGGTGTCAGAGGGGTCGCCAAAGACCATAAGAAAACACAGTCATGGGGATTCCAATTCTAATTCTAATTGAGCCAATTCTATTGTTGGTGGGGTTCAAAATGTTCTTTGATTGTAATGAACTATAAATCCCAGCAACTACAACTCCCAAATGTCAAGATCTATTTTCCCCAGACTCCACCAGTGTTCACATTTGGGCATATTGAGTTTTCGTGCCAAGTTTGGTCCATATCCACCATTGCATGAGATCACAGTGCTCTCTGGATATAGGTGAACTACAACTCCCAAACTCAAGGTCAATGCCCATCAAATCCTTCCAGTGTTTTCCATTGGTCCTGGGAGCCAAGTTTGGTTCAAATCCATCTCTGGTGGAGTTCAAAATGCTCTTTGATTATAATTGAACTATAAAACCTAGCAACTACAACTCCCAAATTACAAAATCAATCCTCCCCCAACCCCACTAGCATTCACATTTGGGTGTATTGGGTATTTGTGCCCAGTATTAAGAGGGTCACAGCATTAGGAAGATTGAGAACCACTGCAGTAGGGTATAAGTGTGTGGGGAGGGTTTATTTTAAGTTTATAAAGACTTAAACTAGTGTATCTATATAAATAAAAATGTAATGTTCGTTTGTGGGATTAACAGAACTCAAAAACCAGTGGGCCAATTGACACCAAATTTGGACACAAGACACCTAACAACCCAATGTATGTCCTTTGCTAAAAAAATAAATTGATTTTGTCTTTTGGGAGTTGTAGTTGCTGGGATTTATAGTTAACCTACAATCAAAGAGCATTCTGAACTCCACCAATTATGGAATTGAACCAAACTTGGCACACACAACTCTCATGACCAACAGAAAACACTAGAAGGGTTTGGTGGGCATTGACCCTGAGATTGGGAGTTGTAGTTCACCTATATGAAGAGAGCACTTTGGACTCAAACGATGATGGATCTGGACCAAACTTGGCACGAATATGCCATATGACCAAATATGAACACAGATGAAGTTTGGAGGAAATAGACCTTGATATTTGGTATTTGTAGTTATTGGGATTTATAGTTCACCTACAATCAAAGAGCATTCTAAATCCCACAAATGACAGAATTGGGGAAAATTTCCCACACAGAACTCCCATGACCAACAGAAAATACTTAAGGCCATCTAGTCCAACTCTCTTCCTTTCCTGTTACCCTTTCCCTTTTCCCTACAAGAGAGCCTAGGTGTCAGCCATGAGATCAAGGAAGCGGACACAGCATGCATAGGACATGTCACGGCCTTCTTCTACTCCAGTTGGCCTAGCAAGCAGGGCTCACAGACAAAACCCTGTGTGAGGAGGAGTGTCATGATGCCAGGGCTCTGCCTTATTCAGGTAGAGATGTACTAAACAAATATCCAGTTTGTGTTAGACAATTTAATAAAAACAGCACTTACTTTCTGTCTGTTTTATGCCATAAAACATAAAGATTGCATTCAGCCATAGAATATAAAGCAAAAACAACAAACACTGTTGCAGGTTCAAGATAACTCCGTAGTCAAAAGGTCCAGTCCAGTGGTCAAATAGCAAGAGATCAATAAACAAAGTCCAGGGATCAAGAGTCTATACTGTAGTCAAAAGCCAGTCCAAGATTCAAGGTTCCAGAATTCCAAAGGTTCAGGACAACAAAAATCCACAAACCTGGGGGCAAACCAGCAGCATCTACCACCAAGATAAAACAAATTCTTTTCTCCCGAAGTTCAGTCCCAAGGCTAGCTCCTTATATCCAGAAACACCCAGCTGCAACCCATCTCTTGCATGCCTCCACCCTTAATTGCTTTCCCCCATGAACTCTTACTTACAGATTACTCAACCTTTTAGAACTGAGACTTACTTTAACCCTTCCATCATCAACTGATAGGCCTACCACCACCAACCACTACCAACTGCAGAACATGATACATGACAAGGAGCATGCAGCACCCTCTTTGCACACCGCATGCTCTTGAAAAGGGGAAGAGGAGCCGTGATCGGTTGCCACGTGATCCCGTTACAGACAGGAAACCGTGACGGCTGAGCCCTTGCCATTATGGCCATCCAACCAAGCCGAAGAAGCCGGATTGGCCAAAGGAAAACAGTGAAAACGGGTCCACGCACAAGCCTACCGGGCAGTTGTTCACAGAGAGAAAAATGCATCATTCAAGAAGGTGATAGCAGCCAAAAACAATTAAACGGTTTCCTTGAACTGGTACTTCCTGCGAAATTAAGTCTCTCCTCACTCCTCATCTGAACAGACACTTCACTTAATCTGTTAATCTCTCTGCAAAACTGCTTGATCTCGGTTTGCCAAACAAGCATGCTTGAGGGATGTCAAGACTGAACATGCCTCCGAAAAAGAAAGAAAAGAAAACCTGAACCAACAGCTGACAACAGCTCTTCGGGGAGTGGGGAAGACACACTCCTGAAATTCAAGGGCTAGGATTAGGTTAGAATTGAAATCCAAAAGGGGAGCGATCACAATGCATCATTACAGCACTGTTATGCATACATATCATTTTGTGTGTGTCTGTGTGTGTGTGTGTGTGTGTGTATGTGTGTGTGTGTATATATATATATATATATATATATATATATATATTAGGCCTGGGCGGTTTCGTTCGTTAATTTTGTAATTCGTTAAATATTCGTTAATTTTAGCAATTACAAAACGATTACAAAACTTATTTTTAAACCCGGAAGTGTTTTTAAATATTGAAACGGCAGGCGCCAAAAAATTTTGTATTTCCGTCCATTTCGGAAATACGTAAGATGGCCGCCTGGCGATGCTTGCTGGGAGCTCTCCTCCCAGGGCGAGCGGCGAGCGAGAGGGCGAGCGGCGAGCGAGAGGGCGAGCGGCGAGCGAGAGGGCGTGCGAGAGGGCGAGAGGGCGTGCGAGAGGGCGAGCGGCGAGCGAGAGGGCGAGCGAGCGGCGAGCGAGAGGGCGAGCGAGAGGGCGAGCGGCGAGCGAGAGGGCCCGCCAGAGTGAGTGCCTGCCTTCCCTCCTTAATAATAATTTCTCCTCCCTATTCTACTAAATTAATAATTAAATTAAAAAAATATTTAAAAAATATTGAAAAAAAGGGCGCCATCTTTACAAAATGTTTTGTAAATATTTACGAAATTTCGTAAATACCGAACTTTTTTAAGGGAAAATTTTGTAATTATTTTAAATATCGAAACAAAAAAAACCCCAATTACAAATCGATTTTAGAAACAAATTTTTCCGTTGTTACCCAGGCCTAATATATATATATATATATGTAGTATGCCCAATAGCACAAGATCACTTTTTGTTTATCCAACCCAACCACACCCTACCCATACATTTTTCAATTTTTGTTGCTTAATTTGAACTATTTAATCATCCGTAATTGATTTCATTTTTTAATATATATTTTTGGAAATGAGGGGGGATACTCCCTCCCGCGAAATGCCAGGAAGAGGATTTTATGAACTGCCCCATGTCAGTGGGCTTTTTCTAATTTTGTACCCTGTGTTGTTGCAAGCAACTGAGTGGCAATTTAGTAAGTGACAATGACTTCTTCTTTTTGGCAATCCGTGGTTTCTTTAGCCTGTTTGTTGCCCAGCAGCGCACCAGACATCTCTTTTGTTAGGTGCCAATTACGGAGCTTGATAAATACCCATTATGTATAATTTACATTGAAGAATCTTTTCTTTTCCTGTCAATGCATATTTTAATAAAAAGTGGAACTACTTCAGAGTGGGATGACTTGTCCTATTCAATTATGTGGGAAAAGGACACTTTCATTGGTGAGAGCTTTGGTTTCCTGGACCATCATTTACTTGAGAAAAAGATGGAATGTGTCCAGAGGAGGGTGACTAAAATGATCAAGGGTCTGGAGAACAAGCCCTATGAGGAGCGGCTTAAAAAGCTGGGCATGATTAGCCTGAAGAAGAGAAGGATGAGAGGAGACATTAAAGTCGTGTATAAATATGTGAGAGGAAGTCCTAGGGAGGAGGGAGCAGGCTTCCTTTCTGCTGCCCTGGAGACTCGGATGTGGAACAATGGCTTCCAACTACAAGAAAGGAGAGTCCACCTGAACATTAGGAAGAACTTTCTGACTGTGAGAGCTGTTCAGCAGTGGAACTCTCTGCCCCAGAGTGTGGTGGAGGCTCCTTCTTTGGAGGCTTTTAAACAGAGGCTGGATGACCATCTGTTGGGGGTGCTTTGAATACAATTTTCCTGCTTCTTGGCAGAATGGGGTTGGACTGGATGGCCCATGAGATCTCTTCCAACTCTAGGATTCTATGATTCTATGATATAACTATATCATCATCATCATCCCCAGAGTTCCACTGCTGAACATCTCTCACGGTCAGGAAGTTCTTCCTAATGTTCAGGTGGAATCTCCTCTCTTGCAGTTTGAAGCCATTGTTCCGTGTCCTAGTCTCCAGGGCAGCAGAAAGGAAGCTTGCCCCCTCCTCCTCCCTGTGGCTTCCTCTCACATATTTATACATGGCTCTCATATCTCCTCTCAGCCTTCTCTTCTTCGGGCTAAACATGCCCAGCTCTTTAAGCCGCTCCTTGTAGGACTTGTTCTCCAGACCCTTGATGTATGATCTGCTCCTGACAGTGACTGTCCTCCAAAAGGTCAATGAGGTCATCTTTCTTGATGTTTCCACCTCTTGATTCTGTAGGATTGATTCTATTTCTCAAGAAGTCTTAATGCGTCAAAGAGACCCAACATGTAGCTGTTGAATACTGTCCAAGGAAGCCACCTCTTTGAGCTTGCTTTTGGTGAAGTTGGTGAGGTTTTCTGTCAAGGTTGCGTCAGACAGTCATAGATCCTTCTGCTTTCCTTTCTCTACCTAATATCTATATAGGGTCCTGCATGCAACACTGGCTCAAAAATGTGCGGCCATTCTCCATCTGGCTAGTTTTTTGCTCACAGCAATTTGAACAAAAAGCTGATGCAGATGAGCTGGTGCTTTCCCGGAGATTCACCTCCTCCAAAGAACGTGAAAGAGACAATCCCTCAGTTGCAAACATAGAGAAGCTGCGATATTCCACATTTAAATGTCTGGCCACTGGAATCTCCAATTGAAAAGTTGAGATTCCAGAGGTGTGCCCATCGTTCTGAGGTCATTTTCCCCACATACTGAAGATGTCATCCTATAAATCTGCATCCAATCACATAAATAACCTTACATGGCTGGCACGTGATGCTTTGTTTAGAAATAGTAGGTACCCGCCAGGCACTTGTACCTAAAAGCGACGGTCCTCTGAAGGGTTGCATCTAAGTAAAGCCATCCTTGAAATCACAAGGGTGTGATCCAGGGTGGCTGGCTGGGGTTTTAAAGACAGCTCTTCAAGCAATAACTGTAGATCAGATGGTAGGCAGAAAGCTATAAAAGGAGGCTTGCTGATGGCTCTAGCAAGATGTTCAGATGGCGCTCACAATCGATACCTTTTCCTAATTGCCTTATGGTAGTTAAGAGAAGCTGGATAGAAATCTACCGCAAATTGAATATCTTGTTGTCTTGATTCATGTCTTTTATGGAAATTTCCCCTCAAAACGATGGTTTTTCTCTTGGTGTTGTCATCAGTGTTTTAAGGAGGATACTCCCTTGGAAGGAGCTGTTGCATTCGTTCATTGGAACTATTATAACAGTTGTCATTGGTGTTACAAATGCATCTGATGCACAAAGGTGAACTATAGGTGACTTCTTAGATATACAGTGCTTGGGGTGGCATGTCCAGGTATGTATCGACAACAGTGGGCATATTGCAAAGATAATTGGTGATAAATGTGTGGCTCTCAACAGTGAAGGCATAGATAGATAGATAGATAGATAGATAGATAGATAGATAGATAGATAGATAGAGATAGAGATAGAGATACACTGTATATATTTTGTTGGACCGCAAGAAGATCCAACCAGTCCATACTTCAGGAAATAAAGCCCAACTGCTCATTGGAGGGAAGGATATTAGAGACAAACATGAAGTATTTTTTCCACATTATGAAAAGACAGGAAAGCTTGGAGAAGACAGTGATGCTGGGGAACATAGAAGGAAAAAGGAAAGGGGCTGACCAAGGGCAAGGTGGGTGGATGGCATCCTTGAAGTGACTGGATTGACCTTGAAGGAGCTGGGGGTGGTGACAGCTGACAGGGATCCCTGGCGTGGGATGGTTCATGAGGTCACCAAGAGTCAGAAGCGACTGAAAAATGAACAACAATATATTCTTCTTGTTGTTTATTCATTCAGTTGCTTTCGACTCTTGGTGACCTCATAGACCAGTCCACGCCAGAGCTCCCTGTCAGCTGTCACCACCCCCAGCTTCTTCAGAGTCATTTTGACCATCTTCCAACCTGGGATTCCCATTTTCCAATGGCATACCAATATATCTCTGGTTGTACTGATCCATTTAGTGTTCTTGGCAAGAATACTAGGGTGGCTTGCCATTACCTTCCCCAGGGATTGCATTTGGTCTGACCTCTCTGCCATGACCGTCACGTATTGGGTGACTCTTCACAGTTTCACTCGGTTTCACTCAGTACAACCGATATCTCTCTGGTTGTACTGATCCATGTAGTGTTCTTGGCAAGAATACTAGGGTAGGTTGCCATTACCTTCCCCAGGGATCGCATTTGGTCTGATCTCTCTGCCATGACCGTCCTGTCTTGGGTGTCCCTTCATGGTTTCACTCATGGCATCATTGAGGTGCTCAAGCTCCAGTGCCGCACCAAGGCAGCGATCCTTTGCTGGATAGATATATATATATAGAGAGAGAGAGGGAGAGAGAATATTTCACCCTGATATTCTTCCATATGGGCTGGACAGCTATGGCATTGTGGATCTACATTGTGGGATCAATGTGGTTTGACATCACTTTAACTGCCATGGGTCAATGCTGAGGACTAGGCTTGTGCAATCTGGGTAAACCTTGATCTACTTTGGTGTCCCGCTTCGACTTTCAGTCGGGACCCCAATCTGTTTTTTGGGAGCCTTCCAAATTTGAAAGGGCATATATCTGTTTCTGCTATGGGGTGCCAAAAGATCTGTTTTCTATCCATAATTGGGGGGTGGGGGTCTTCCCAGGTTCCCCTTCCCATCATTTTAGGCATTTAAGCTGTTCTACTCTAGAGGCAAGGTGCTCAGCTGCAGGCAGGCATGTGAACTTTCTCTCCTGGGCCTACACACTCTTTCTATGGCATTTAAAGAAGGCAACTTCTTAAAGATGTTTCTTACTCTAGAGGAGAGGTGCTCGGCTGCAGACAGGCACATGCTTTAAGGAGGCTTCTTATCTGTTTCTACTCTAGAGGAGAGGTGCTCGGCTGCAGATAGGCATGCACTTTAAGGAGGCTTATTATCTGTTTCTTCTCTAGAGGAGAGGCCCTTGGCTACAGACAGGTGCACAGGCTTTAAGGAGGCTTCTTCTTCTTAAAGCTGCCTATTCTAGAGGAGAGGTACGGAAGGCAGGCATGCATGCACTTTCCAAGTCATTTTAAGGAGGCTTCCCACTTCCAGGTAAGGAACAGTGATGACCTCTTGGAAGAGCAGAGGCAACTAGTAGTAGTTTTCAGGGAGTTAGGGTTTCTTTTTAATAGTAGTAATAGTAGTAGTAGTAGTAATTTTATTGATTAGCCCTTAGGCCATGTCACAATATCAAACAAAACAACAAGGCTTGATAAGACTTGATAGCACTCTATGTAGTAGATTAAAATAAGGCATCCATAACTATACCGTAAATAAATATAAGATATGATAAAACTGATAAAACTGAGTATATACATCATATTTCCTTATCGCCTCTACAATTTACCCCAATCAGCCCCACATATGTAGTTCTCAGATGTTTTGCTTAAATACAGAGCTGTTTTATATGTTATTTTTGGGTCTTGGCTACACATAAAATGTGTTGTTCTGATGTGAGATTCCCAATACGTTGCCCATGTGATATATGGACCAAGGTCGAATTCTCTGACCCTCTGATGCAATTTGCAATCAAATAATATTATTTGCAATCAAATAATAAGATTAAACTGTGATGCCAAAAAGAAGAGGAGAAGCCGAGATTGGCTCCCGCTTATTTTCGTATTGGGCAGGTTTTTGTACTGGGAGGGTCCTTATCGTTGTGGGCTCTCAAAGTACCGAAGATGCTGAAGGAAACTGAGGAAATGGAAAAAATGAGTTCCATGCACAAGCCTACCGAGGACTCATGGGAGCTGTATTCTAGTGAAGTTATGTAAAACCTAAACTCTTCTATTTTCTGAACCTCTACTTTTTTTGGTCTTCGGTGAGCTTTCAGTACAAGGAAGGTCATAGGAAGGATTGACGCTGACCACATGCCTTGACTGTTGATTCTTGCCCTTTTCCTTCATTGATATCATGATGAGATCATCTGTTTTTTCTTTTCGAAAAGCACAATGTTTATGTCTGCTCATTAACAAGGAAACCATTAAGCAAAGGTGCACTCAGTAAAACAAATACAGCTTTCCATATATTTGGATAGACGAAGGAATTTAAACTATAGCTGCCTCTAGAAAGTACAATAAATATTCTGGAACGTATCCATGAATGTGACACACAATGTCGAAATTAAACATTTCTTTAATGGAAATAAATATGCTTTAATGGAAATAAATCAACAGTCCAACAGGAGGTTGACGTCGCGCATTGATTTTTATTTTCTTTATACTGTAATATTCTTGTTTAATGCTTTACTTACTATTTAAAGTATTGATCCCAGCATCTGGTACACATTGCAGTCAGGAGTGGAATTAGTAATGTAACTGATAAGGGGGGAAATTACCTGGTCTATACATAGGGGACAGATAGGCAACATCTGGCCTTCTAGGCAATTTAATGTAGCTTGACAGCAATTTGCAAAATTGGGTGAATTCCAGATATTCCCTTTTGAAAACAAATTGGTTACTACATAGGAATCAGGAAAGATGTAAGCCAAGATATTTTGCTACCTGAAGCAAAAGTTAAGATGCAACTTTCGACCTTGGCAATAAAAGGCAATAGATTATATGACCTTCCTTCCTTCCTTCCTTCCTTCCTTCCTTCCTTCCTTCCTTCCTTCCTCACCTCTTCTAGGGTCAACTTTAGCTTTTTTGCAAGCCCCTCAAGATCCACCAAGTCAAGATAGATGCAAAATGTCTGCTCAAGGATAGGAGCCTGTAACGTACTATGATCCATGAGTCAGATAATGGGATAACCAATTGATCAAACATTCCCATAACCCCAAAAAAGATGAGTCTCTTTTATATTTACTCTTCTTAAACAGGCTAGAACAGGTATGGACAAACTTCAGCCTTCAAGGTGTTTTGGACCTCAACTTCCACAATTCCTAACAGCCGCTAGGCTGTTAGGTATTGTGGGAGTTGAAGTCCAAAACAACTGGAAGGCCAGAAATTCTTATCGACTTGGGCATCATCCCCAAAATTTTCCTAATCCTGTTTTTTTCTGATTCTTTGACTATCTGCCTTCTTGCATCCCACACTAGAAATAATATCTTTATTTGTTACGGTCGCGTTGTTGTTTTAAGATAAGCAACAACAGTGTACTTTTTCTCCTGTTATTTAGCTCTCCAAGTGTTGCAAATACCTACCCAAAATTTCCCTATCTTTGGACATAACAGCCACATATGGTTCCAATTTCTTAATACTCCGCGTCCTCTTTGGCATAACTCTAGGATTCCATTATTGATCTTGTGCAACTTGAGTAGATAAGAGTCCCATTTATGGATACCTTGCTCTTGCTTTTAGCCCCAGCTTCTTCCCACCCAGCAATTCGAAAACATGCAAATGTGAGTAAATGAATAGGTACCGCTTTGGCAGGAACGTAACGGCGATCCATGCAGTCATGCTGGCCACATGACCTTGGAGGTGTCTATGAATAATGCCGGCTCTTTGGCTTAGAAATGGAGATGAGCACCAACCCCCAGAGTCGGACACGACTAGACTTAAATGTCGAAAGGATACCTTTATTGTTCTTCTATATATGGTAATTTTGATGCTTGTTCTTATATATTATTGTTGCATATATTTTCAAATGACCTTGACTTAGGCGATCCCTCATTGTCCGAGTAAGATTGTCCTCCAAGTTCTGTGTCCTGGCAGTGGGGACATAGGTGACTGTGGAGCCCTATTCTTGACATGCATGTTCTCCTGTAGTGAGGGCATCGGTTTCCAAGTGGAAGGCAGTCCCAGTCGGGGTTGGTTTGATGCAACTTCCTCTTGGCACATTTCTCGCTTTTGCCCTCCATTCGTGCCTCTTCAGATTCTGCAGCACTGCTGGTCACAGCTGACCTCCAGCTAGAGCGCTCAAGGGCCAGGGCTTCCCAGTTCTCTGTGTTTATGCCAGAGTTTTTAAGGTTGGCTTTGAGCCCATCTTTAAATCTCTTTTCCTGTCCACCAACATTCTGTTTTCCATTCTTGAGTTCGGAGTAGAGCAACTGCTTTGGGAGACGGTGATTGCGCATTCTGACAATGTAGCCGGTCCAGCGGACTTGATGGTGGAGGGCCATCGCTTCAATGCTGGTGGTCTTTGATTC